>NC_038250.2:49157491-49181613 GCF_000004515.6 Glycine max | reverse complement strand
TTTAATATATATATATATATATATATATATATATATATATATATTAAAATTATTAGATATTTTTAAAAAAATATTTTTTATTAAAATTTCCGTTAAATCTGAACCTCTTTAAAATAATTAGATTTAAACAATTTTTTTATTCCTATAATATTGGGATTTTTTTCATTTTAATTCTCTTAATTTTTTTCTATATTGATCCTATAAAATGTTTTTATTTATTTATAGTCCTTAATCTTACTATTTAAGTTCATATAAAATTGTAAACTTTTTATATAGGCACTTCTTACGATGTAATGTATAAAGTGGAGTACTCAATTATTTCTTATCATTATAATCAACCCCATTTTATTATTTATAAAATATTCATCACCCATTTTGAAAGGATTTTATTTAACTATCATTTTAATTTGAAGATCAATCTCATAATTATTCCCATGAAAGCAAATCGGATAAAAAAATTCATGATAAATTCCACTTTCCAAACTCATAATGCCACGTGAGAAATAATGGGTGGAACCAAAATACTGGTGGAATCCCTGTTCCAAACACACAATGCAAAAAGGTGGATCTTTCGGGTTCTCAGTTCTTTAATTTGTTTGTTGCCTTTTCATGGGAAAAAAAAAATCTTTCATTTACACGATGAATTATAATAAAATTTTGTGTTTACTTTTACTTTAACAAATATTTAGTAAAAAAAACCAAAAAAATTTCAATATAACTTTGTCAGGTTAAAACTATTCTACCTTTTCTTTCATACAATAACAACAATAAAATTTAAACTTAAAATTTCATACAAAGTTACAAACTACTCAAACCATGCATATATTCATCATATTATAATTAACAACCCTAATAGATTTAGCTAGGTAGCATAAGAGAAATCTGTTGCCATTTGTTAATTCTCATGGCCAAGGGTGAATCACCCTCTCTCGGAGTTAGTGCTGCATACATGAGGCCACTTAGTTTTATCTGATATACTTTACTAGTTTAGTATTCGATCTTTTCAATATATGAAATATTAAAATAGGATTTCTAAACTTGTATTCGGACTTCTGAGTGCTCTACCTATTATGGCAATAGGAATGAATCTTCCACGCCTCCTCCATTCAAACTTATCAAATTCAGAGCTTTCCCCAGAATCTTATCTAATTCAGTTGGTGCTTGCATTGCCTCGTGCTTCGTTGTAGACTCTTTATTGTGTTTGTATCATCTCTTTTCTTTTTGCTTTCTATGTCTTATTTGAAAAATCCTATACTCCGCAGCTGTGATTTTATGATTTGTCAATTTTTATCTTGAGCAATTAAAAACAGGTATTAGAAGTTTATAATAACTTAAACGCTATATACTCAATTAACTGAGTAAGATCCTTCATTATTTGTCTTAAATAACAAAAAAATGATTGTTTTTTCCTTTGGTATAGTACGTAATTCTTGCAAAAGAATATGATACTTTTTTAGAGCTTAATTTTAGTGTATCATTAATATATAACAATATTAAATTGTCCCTTATTAATAATATGTTATGACATCATTTAATAGATATTTGAAATATCAAAGCTTACTAAATAATAAAACACATTTTTTACATTCATAATTTATTCAACTAAAACTCTAGTTCTTAATCTTAGTTAGTGAGCCTGCTGTTTCCAAAAGGCAAGGCCATGTTATAAATATAAACGACGCAATACTGGCCTTAAACGTGAACGTGATGTTTCTCTGGCATTCCTTGCATATTCCTATATTTAATTCAAGCAACATTATTGACTGTACAATAGAGTTGGTTTGAACATTGAACATATAATTTTTAATGAATATATAGTTTATTCACTATGAAAGGGTGCTTCAATTAGGTGGTGTTTGACCAAGGTTTATTTAAATTCACTAGGTTGATAACGTGGTTTCAGAAAATAAATTTGATAATTAGGGTGGAAGTTGTTACATTTTTTTCTATCGATAAATATTAATTTTAATTTATTAATAGGAGGAATCCAACACAAAATCTTTCTTTCTCGGTAGCACAGAATGAGGGGACTTATTAATTTGTTTGAAGTTTTATTGGGCAAGAAAGAATTCGGGGTGTATAGTCTTGATAGCTAACAAAAATATAAGTTTTATTCTTATACTAATTTATTATTTTCTCGATGGCTTTTCTTGGGTTGGTTACGTCCTATCGACTATATATCTACTCCAATGGCTTTGGCTAAAGAAATAGCCACTTGGCACATTACTAATTTTAATTGGTAAAGTAAGAAAGTAGAGAACAGCCATGGTATCGTGGTGACATGTTTGGAAGAGCCAAGAATCATGTTGCAAAAATAAATTTCATAAAACTATATACTATTAGTGATTTAATATAGATTGATTAGTGAATGGTTTGAGTAGGCTATAAGAAATCATAAATTTAAAATGTAGTGGTAGTAAAGAATGATAATAATTGTGACATGATCGATTGAAATTCCAACAATAAAAAATAAACAAAAAGTTTTTTTAAAAATTGATGATTTTCTTAATTTTTATCAGATTGATTGAATTTGAATAAAAAACGATCTCATCTTTTAATCAGGTGGGGAAAAAAAAACTATTCTTAATACTAAATAAATATTAAAAGCCGATTGTGAAAGGCGTAATGGCCAGGCCATGGCGTTGGCCAATAAGATGCATGTCGAATGTGGCTTCCATTATCTTTAAATGGTATCATTGGCTGTGGATTCTTCTCTTCCTATTTTAGATTAGTTAAATTATATAAATAGATAGGAGATTTAGCAACCAAAAATTTTATGGTATTGAATTAGCATAGTTTGAAGTGATCTGATAGTGATCCTTTAAAAATAATAGGCAATCATCATTGAAAACCACTGCTCGCAGATATTTGGAATCCATGATCGGATGCTTTTTTTGGGGAAACATGTATGATATCCTCGTGCTTTTTCGTAAAGGGAAGACATCATTACATCATATTAAGAGTATTATAGCTTTAGTAAATAATGGTTTGGCTAATTAGGACAATAAGTTTTGTTAAAGAACAATGTTGATAGGTGTTCCGAGTGTAGAAGAATTAAGTGTTAGATTGGTTAAAATATCTTGTAAAAAAATATTGATTAAAATATCATCTTGATCCATTACATTTTATGTATTTTTTTTAGTTTTGGTGTTTTATATTTCAAAATCTTCGTTTTGTTCTTTTATCTAAATGGACACAAAATGATCTTTTCGTTAGTTTTCTATTAACACCGTTAGTGTTTGATGTTTTATTAAGGTGTAAGCCTGTCAACCAAACGCGAATACGTGAAGTGTTGTTCCTGGACATTGAATTGGTGATGATAGGGGTCTGTAGACAACTAGCAATCCAGTATAATAAAAATGAGTTACCAAAAATGATTTTTGTTTTAGGATTACCATTTGGGGGTGGAGACCTAAGATTGTGAGAGTGCAAAGTGTTGTGGATTTATGATTCAGACATTTTGCTCTTTAAAATAATAATAATAATAGACTTATGTTTTTATTCATTGAAATTTGAAGCAAATCTGTTTTTTGTTCTCCAAATTGAAAAAAATAATTTCTCAAATTTCAAAAAATAACTTTTTAATCTCCAGAGCCAAAGAACATTGACGAAAGTGATGACTGACATTTGGAAGTGGAGACTATCAAATGCCAACACGTCACCACTTTGATCACTTCCATTAGTGTCATCTGAGTGCAGGAAGTAAAAACGTATTTAATAAATTTGAAAAACGAATTTCCTTTTCAGTTTGGGGACCAAAATTGAATTATCCCAAAATTTTAGGGACTAAACTTAATTAAGTAATAATACTAAAACAACTAGAAAGTGGGGCTAACAAGGGAAAAGTTATGCTTATCCAAAATTTATAACTTCCCTATTAAATTACTAATTTATAACCTGAATTACTACTGATATTTTAAGTTAGTTAAAAAAGTAAACAAATGTGCAAATAGAAAATTCATTATTAGCCGTGCTCAACACATCAATAGAAAATAAGAACCAAGGGCCATAGACTGAAAATAAAAGTATAAGTTTTTGTGAATTACAATCCAGCCTCGGGACAAAATACACAATCAATTGAATAGCCTATCAAGTATAAAAATGTTATCAAACCTGAGTTCTAAGGGGGGTTATAATTTGACACTGATCTATTCAATGGAAAATTGGTCAAGTATTGTCTCAACTAGACTTAATAGGTGAAATACAAGTACAACTCTCAAACCTCAACTAATTGAGAGAGAAAAAGATATGGTACAACAATTTTTAATTCGTAGGGAAGAATATTCCCTGAACGAAATGAATTTATTTGCGACTGTAACCAGGTGGGGGCATTGGATTCCTGTTTCCTCTTCTATCTAATAAAGAATATTGATTGGATGAATGATGACCATAATCCCTGTGCCCACTCGGGTTGTTTGGTGGAGTCCAATTCTGATGAGCTCTAGAAGGTTGGAAGTTTTGGTTGTGGTGACTAACTTCATGATGGTGACTACCATATGAACCATGTGAATTATTAAACCTGGCATTGTGATTATTTCCTGATGATTGATATCCATGCCTTGAACTACCCCCACTACCTTGATGGTGATTTCTTTCATAATGATTTGATCTGGCGTGCTGATAGTCATTTCTTTCGTAAGAATTTGATTGCTGACGAGGATGATTGTACACCACTGGTGGTGGCGGGTATGGTTGATTGCAACCATACTGCTGAGCAGTAGGGGCAGCATTGTAAGGTGCAAACTGTGGTCTGCCTTGGAGTGAGGGAGCTGAAATAGGTGGCGGCATTGCAACATATCCTGGGCTGGATTCATAACCATACGAAGGCACTGGTTGTCGATAATGACCCATGGGTGCAGGATAAGATATAGGAGGTCCATTATGCGGATGGCGGTATCCATTAGTATCAACCTTTGCCTGTAAGGAATTGACAATGAGTCTGTGTGCTGCATCCCCAAGCTCCCGACCAGAAATAGATCCTGGAGGGTTTTTCCTGATATAGAAAAAGGGAGCCCCTGTCAGTTTTAGGTAACTAGACGACCAGATGCTGCATGCAAAACAACAGTAAATCATAAATTTAACTCAATATAACTAAAAGAAAGCCTTACCTCCCATTTTCAGAATGGTGTCTCCTGCCTGAATCTTCATGCCACAAAACAGGTTCAGGTTTTAGATCCCCAATTTCAACAATCTGTACAAAAAGCACATAATTTTATTTTTCCACCAGTAGACGAAACAGAAGGAAGCATACTACTTTAGAAAGACCAGTGTCTGCAGCAAACATTTGAAATTGAACACTAGACTGGGAAAGGGACTTGGAAGTTGGAGGGTATAAATAAGGAGCAGCTACTAAATTTAATACCTTTTTTGGAAATTTAACTCCTTGTGGTGGTCGGGTAATATGTTTATGTGCATCTGGGAGTCTATATATTGCACATCTGAGAAACAAGGTATGAAAAAGCAAATACGATAAATCACAGCAACTTTCAGATCCATATGACCATAAATCATGTTCTTATTAAATTATACACACAGCATCAACAGACTTACATAACATGATTGTCCATGATATCTTCCATGCTTGCAATAGGAGACCTAAAAATAGGAGGGCAAGGTTCTCCACCACATAAGGATATGTAACCATTCATTCCACCACTGCATGTATCCCTAAATAACATCAGAAAATAGTCCAGCAAGATCTTAAAAATGTCATTTTGAATTTGAGTACAAAAAGTAAACAAACTTGACAATTTCATGCATCTGAAAACTATAGTGAAGTTCTATTGCAGCAGCAGCAGCTATTGTGCGTCTTTTGGAGAAAAAAGTCATTATCAACTTCTCAAACAATTGCTTCTTTGCTACTCTAAAATCACCATCCTTCCCAAAAACTTACAAGGCCCCCTCATGTCATCATAATATAGTAATATGTATATGTTCTTGTATTAATGTGGCAATTGGAATATACAAATGACATGTATCGCTTAAAGCATCAGCTTATGGGCCTATGGCTACTTCAAAATTATCAACCAAGTGACTAAACCAATACATGGACTTAAATTAACAACGAACTAAATTGGAATATCACCAGCATTTAGCTTACTGGCGACAAAATGCTCCACTACCTAAAACCACATTTTGATCAGCCATGCTGCACATTATTTTGTTTCAAAGTGACAGTAATCCAAGCAGAGAAATATTGGGAACACACTTTGCAACACTTTTTTTAACACACTCTCATAAGTTGAAATTTATTGAAACTGACAATTTTGTGGGTCCTACATCATATTTAATGATTTTCTCCCAACTTTGTAGTTTTCAATAGATTTTAACCAATTAGAGAAAGGGTGTTTAAAAGAGTGTGTTCCTAGGATTCACATGCACTATGACCAAGCTTAACTTTAAATTTAAAAGTAATAGATACCTAGCAATTCTGTATTAATTGACTCATTTTTCAAAATCCTGTTTCATTATCAATCAAAAGATGAAAAACACAGGCCTCAAAATTTTTTTCTTAAAGAAAATTTTTAATTCAATATGTATACTCCATACAAGTTCAAAGATCATATTATGGCTTGCCACATCATAATACTGAGACAAATTGTGACTCATGACCATATATAATGCTCCATCAGATGCAACAAATCCAATACTATGATCAGAACGAAATTTGATTAAAACCTTATCATCCAAAATGTTTTCTTAGAAAATTGCAAAGCATTATGCACTGACCTTTCTTTGGGGTTGATTTTTTCCTTGACCACAGCCCGTTCACTATTTGGCATGTTTTTACACTTGTTGTCAAGTGTACTTATGCATGCAGAGAGAGGATGACAAGAATTCACAAAGATCAAGTCGAACATTATAGCATTCCGTCGCTTTTCATCTGGCTTTTATTTGTTTTAATAGAAATAGGATATGAACAAAATATAAGCTACAATAAGTGAACAATTTTTATTTGGAGAGGGGGGAGGGGAGTTGAGAAAAGTGAATTCAACCAAATGTGCATTTGAATTCAAAGTACGACAGAGACATACTGTTAACAAGTTTTCAATCTTTTGAACTTCTGCAAGAAGACGCACTTCATCAATAAATGGCAACTTAGCAATACCCTGCAAAGAGGAAGATGATATTGAGCTATGATGCAGCCATCTCTAGAAAAGGCAAAGGTAAATTAGGATTGAACCTGCCAAGCAAAGCGTTTGCCATTCATGTCCACTTCAAAGTCTGAGACACAACAACAGGGAGCAATA
The DNA here is from genome assembly GCF_000004515.6 of Glycine max. NCBI lineage: Eukaryota > Viridiplantae > Streptophyta > Magnoliopsida > Fabales > Fabaceae > Glycine > Glycine max. The sequence goes on along the minus strand of NC_038250.2, from coordinate 49,174,363 downwards.
CTCATAAATCATAATACAGTGGAACTTCTAAAACAAATTAATAGCCCACTTCAATAAATACATACCAATTGGATAAAAATCAATGATTGGTGAGTTTGGATCCGTCATAAGTCTCCTATACGGCTCAGGAAGTGCATGAGAGCTGCAGACATATGATAGTTCCAATGTTACACTAACTGAAGTTTAGAAAGCTACAATTCTTTACAAAAATAGTAAGTTGTGTAGCAAGCAAACCTTGCAGCAGGAAAGACCCCTAGAAGCTGGTCAAATGGTTTGAATGGGGTACCCAGCTTAAAGCTAATATCGAGTTCACCAAGGCCTTTGAGATCAGACGCAAAGGGGGCATAGTGATAAGGATAAAACCTGTTTTATAACAAAATAAAATTCATAAAATAAGACATGCAATTTCTGTAGAAGCACTCTGGATCAAGAAAACATGAAATTCACAGGCAATAGAAGTATATATATTTTTTCTTATTATTGTCCTAGCTGTGATTTCCTGAGTTTTAACTCTAAAAAAGCAACACAGTGCACAAGGTCCCCCTACCTCCCCCCCAAAACCTAGTGGGTCTAGGAAGGATAGGTATATGTAGCCTTACCAGTGTCACACAGCAAACATTAGTCCAATATGTTTGTGCTGTGGTTAAGATGGTGATGAGATGAAAGTATTAAAGGCCCAAAACAGCATTTGTTCCAACATATTCAAACAAAGGACGTTGTCCAATTGAAGTCGTTCGTAATCATAGGGTAGGAGTTACAGTTTTCCAATTAAAATCAGACATCGATATCTCTAATGTGTGCTTGACATTTTAGAAAAAACTAAGATGCTAAATTGTAAATCAGCCAATACCTTATGGACCTGAACCTTCTAACAAATCAAGAGAAGTCACATTTAGAACCAGGTAGATAACAGAGATTAAATAAACAAAGTGCTTATTTCCACATATTAATCCCAACCAAACATACACTTACTTCAAAGTACTTTAAAAAATTCTAACCTTATTCATAGATCACGCATTACAATAAAATTTTAGCCTCTTCATTTCTACTAAAACAAGTTAATCTGATATACCATGACCCCTTATTAAGGTGATTTATGTGAGGACTTAGGAGGAATAGAGGCGCATTAGAATAGATCATAACATGTTAACAGACCAACACTAGTTACTTACAAAATATGGTAAAAAGAATATTAAATAGACAGAAAAGGGAAGGAGAGAAGGCATCAAAATTGTAGGAGGGCATTGTTGAGGAGAGCACTGGTCTCTCAATAACAGTAAAATTGTACTGTTATTTTTTCCTGTTTCCTCTACTATGCCACCACCCTGGTGCTGGGTCAGAGGGAAGAATTTCCAATAAAGATAATTTCTGTACTTCATCTGAACCAGTTGCTGTTATAATATCAAGAATTAGTCTGAGAGGACCTCAAACACTGATAACCAAACTCACCGAAAATATAAAATAAGGAGTTTGGTAAAGAATCTGCAGCAGAACAATGAAAGAACAGGCAAGGAACAAAGTCACGAGCATGCATCACACAATTTCAGTTTCAACCAAACTAGTCTTAAAACCAAGTATTCAACACCTTAAATTACGTCATCCCAAATTTAATCATCCAAGGGGAGAAAAGAGAAAAATACCACAAGTGCCATATTAAAGGTAAATGAAAGCCAACATAATTTCAGGCTCATACAATTCTCCAGAAAAAGCTAGAAAAGGAACTCACCAATTCCAAGAACAAACACCTTCATAATAATAGTGCATCACCCAACATAGGCCTTCAGTGTATTTCAAGACCTAAACAATAAATTGCAATAAGAACACCCAAATCTCCATATGAATCAAAATTAGTAACAATTCAATTTGTTAACTTACAACATCTTTACGTATAGCTTCAAGTTCCTCAGGAGTTTTGGCAGAAAATTTTTCCTCATAATACCTCTCTTTCCAGCCAGGTTCTCCCAACTTAATCTGTTGAAACAACAAATATAAGCTAAATGAACTGAATAACTTAAAAAGAAAAAGAGAAACAACTTTCAACAAATAAAAATGCAGTATAAAAGTCACAATTGCAAGTTTACATACGGAAGCATGTCATACTTCTCAATATACTAATCTATAGCCTAGATCCAAAAAGTATTTAGGTTTGTTTGCACATAATTGAGTTCCAAAATGTGGTCATCCCAGTCCTTGTAGCATAACTAAGAATTAAGATGCAGTAAGCATTTGCATTAAAACACCCAAACACAAATATCTATCAAAAGTTGGCAGTTATCATCCACAACACCACCCCCCCCCCCACCCCCCCAAAAAAAAAAAAAAAAAAAAAAGGGACAGTTTTGTGCTATAAGCTCCTATTTAGCACAGGTTTATGGTAATGGTAGCACTACTATGTTGCCAAGAGGCTGATTTCATAACTTGGACTTGTTCCAGGTCCCCAGCATACACAAGTAAAAATCATTCTGAATAAATCAATACTATCAGGTGAACAACAACAAATGGGCAATCCATCCAAAGCATGCGCTTCAAATTGCTTCTCATTAATGTTTGAAGAGAGAATAATTAAGTAAGGATTTGTAAGGGAAAAAAATAATTAATGTTTATAAATAGGGACGTAGGGAGTACTAAATACAAATAAAACCACAAGCATAAATGCATAGGAAAACTAAAATACTAAACAAAACAAAAAACTGTAAAAACTCTTATGTTTTACCTTATCCTCTTCAGCATTTTTTGAGTTAAATACATCAGATTTCTCTCGAAGTATCTCCTTTAATTTTGTTTTCAATTCGTCTTTATTATCTTGAGCCTGAAACGTAAAAGAAAACTAAACTCAGACAAGACACAAAGGAAATAACCTTAGAAGTTAGAATAATGATGATTTTAGAACATGACAAATTTCTTGCCAGGCTCATACCCAGTAATAGGTTAACCCATATATTAGTTCTAAAGAATGCCTCTCCTGAAGCAGGAAAACATACATCTATTTCAAGATTATTCTCAGCTTCAACAATAGCAGCGGCAACAGTTGCTCCAGAAGAAACCCTAGAAACTTTAAGAGGCCTCTCAAATGCTTCTTTATTGTCTTTTCTAACTGATGCAGACGCTTGAGAATTATAATGCCCAGAAGGTTGAAATGGTGGAGGAGTTGGAGCTGAAGCAAGACGAGAACCATGGAATCGTGAAACTGCGACTAAAGACTCTGGTTGAAATTGAGGCTCAGCATCATCTCCCCTCCTTGCCTGTGCCTTTTCACGCTTTATTCTTTCTGTTTGTCGCTGAAGGCAGAACAATAAATACAAAAGAAGAATCACCTTCAGAAAGTCAAGCATCTATATCCATGAAGAAAAACTACATAGGAGTATAAATTTTTATTATCTCTCACTCTTTCAAAAATGTTCCCTTTGTATATACTACATGGCTCCAAATTGTGACAAAAATTAAACAGTCAAACTTAGTGTGACATACACACTTTGCCTATAGGCACAAATGGATGATCTCTCTCTATCTAGTCCTTAAAGGGTAAAGAGATGCAACTAGACATGATGATAAGAGAAAACATTGAAAGCAAGCCATAGAGTCTTGCAATTCAACGTGCATGAAAAAATCTGAATAATTTAAACATCATCATTCAGCCAGAAAAACTTGACAACTTCAGATGCTTGCATAACAAAGCCTCAGGGTTCTTTTCTTAATTCTCTCAAGATTAGGAAAGAATAATATTTACAGTACTACTTGGCCATAAACAAAAGCTAACACAGGCTAAAATGAGTAATCAGACCTGATGCAATCGAGCTCTTTTCTGGAATATTTTATCTTCATAAGATCCAACAGCCTGAATGAAGTGCTCCACCCTGCTCAAGTTTATCTGAAAGAAAAGTTGTACACAAACATTATTTAGATGAAAAGTGGCACAGCATATCACACAAATCACCCATTACCATCACGTACCGTGCTTCCATTGGTTAAATAACCACCAAATTCCCTAAATTCCTTCTTGTATACTGCTATCAGCAAGTTAATTGCACCCTATGTAGAAAAAACGAAATTCCCAAAAAATAGACAGTTACATAACCTAAAGCAGCATATAAATATCACACATCAGGTCAGATAATACACGGCCGATATCATAACAGACAACACCATAATTACTGCCAAACAAAAAAAAATTAAGAATTAAATAGGACTGCAAAGTTTAGGACATCTTTCTGCCTTAACATTGAGACAATTCTTGAAATTTAGAGAAATAAAATTCTGACCCATTTTTCTGCACTTAAAAATTATACGATGAATCATGCCATGCAAATTTTTAAAAAAAAAAATCACCATATATTTGGTCTTAATCATTAACTCATATAGAACAACTGAGGTTTGAATCACTGATTACATTCTCTATGACTGTTCCAGTAAACCCATTGGAAAGGTCATATTGATAATTTGATAAGATAACACCATATGGCTTGCCTCATTATTACATGTCCAAGTTAAACCCAAAACCTAAATTCCAAACTTGGCCAAAACTGAATACAAAGCAAACCTCATGAAATTCTAGGTCACTGCAAATTAAACGCCATCTAAACTGTCATTCATCTTCCAACAAAAATATGTGAAAAAACAGATATTTATTTCAAAGCCATTACTACTTTTAAAAACAGTGAAGACTGATTCATAGTCCAATATCATATATTTTAAAAGTTTGGATTCAGTGACACAGACACATACAGAAATGCATGTGATCTATAAGCTACTCCTAAAGTTTTTTCATGGCATGTATTATAATGTCTGTTTTGCCTCCATCTAAAAGCTTCAGCTTTTGGGATAGTTGTTCCTAATCCTAGACAACAAAATCCTACATAACCACTCACATGCTTTAAATTAAGTTAATTTTCAGAGAAGGTAGAGTGGGTTTGATACTTTATTCGTGCTTCAACAAATCAACCCAAAGCACTTTAGCCTTGGTCAATCTAACAATTTAAGCTTTCTTGATAGTCAGTTCCTTATTATTTAGATAAAAGAACAAACCCATCATTTTCATACTTGCCCCAAATTGTTTACATTACCTACCAAAATCCAAACAATAAGAAAAGGGGGAAAAAACAGCTCCAATATACGTCCAAGACCAGTTATAGGTTAAGTCAAGGACAAAATCCACAACTAAATCCTAGAAAATAGAAGACCAGTCCTGAAATTTGATTCACACCAAATATATAGAAAATAAAAAAGAAAGGGAGTGAGAGAACAAGAGATCTAGAATACCAGACCTCACGAATCTCTAGTGTAGGCATATGTGGTAGAAAATCATTGCCGACAAAAAAACACATGAAGATAAAATCATCCACAATGCAATCAAAATCAATCTCGGAAGGAGGATTAGATATTCTCATCTCATACTCCAGATATTCTCTCAGAGTCCAAATATTTAGGAACTACAAAAGAAAAAAAGGAAGTGGGAATTAAGGACTAGAGTAACAAAAATATGTTGTCATACCCAATATAAGATAACTTTATGGCACTTATGAATTTCAAATTACAAATCCTGACCTGGAAGGGCTTTTTCGTCACAATAGCCTCTCCTTTTTCATCAAACTCTCCTGCCTTCCTTTTTGCCTTTCCTTCACAGTTTGCAGCCATATGACCCATCTGACCACAGAGGAAGCACTTGTCTTGTCCAGGAGTAAATACAATCTGCAATAACCCATTATTTACCAAACAATTCAATCACCACAAAGTCTGCAGGAAAGGACCCAAAAGCATTGCATAAAATTCATACCAATCATTCTTCACTGTCAACATCATGTAATTATTTTACTACTCTAATAAGCTCTATTTCAGAGACAAAGGGCAACTCTTTAGGCACAAACCTCTCTAAGAATTGAAAAATGAATTTCATGGGTAGCCAATGCCAACATAATCAGATCGGCATCCTGTCATCAGACACCAAATAATAAGAACAAGTTAATTATATCCATGATAAATAAAGAAAAGAAGACACTGAGTGAAAGTCAATAAGAAGTTGGACTTTCTTTGTTCTTTTTTTTATAAACAAAATCAAAGTTAAATTTTGAAGAGTAACAAGATGTTGGAAGTAAGATATATACCAAACCATATAGGCAATGTCGTGTATTTGGATCATAACCTTTAAGATTTCTCTGCAGGCGGATATAGGACATAATCTTATGCTCCCCTTCACCAGGAACATTTGCATCAGAAAGAATAACCTTCAGAGACAAGCATAAACCATAACATTAATTAAGATCCTCCTCTCCACTGGGACACATTTGCTACAGCCAAACAGTTTATATTAAATGAACTCTCTACCTTAATATTTTGCCAACCAGGGTCATTGTTCAACCTAAGATGAACATAGTACTGAAGTGCAATTGATAAAACAGCCATAAATTCAGTTCCAGGTGTAATGACATTTGAATCAAAAGTCTGTGACTCTCCTTTAGAAGGAAGTTTTCTTCCCTCCTTCTCAAATTCCTCCCTTAACCTTGCTTCTTCAGCAGCCTATCACACGAGAAAAGCAGGCAAACATGGGCAAAAATCATATTTAGTTATCTTCTCAAATATTTCACAATTTTCTTGACAGAAGAAAGTTGCTCACATACACACCAGTATCATAAGACAGCAACAACGTTAACCACAAAGGAACGGACAAAAGCAGCAAACACTACCAGTTACAAAAGAACTTATATTTTAAAACTCAAGACCAAGACCACAGTATTCACTATTTCAATATATCATCAGTAATCATACTAGTTTACATTTCAAGCTTTCAATTACCAACTAGTATGGCAATTTGCAAAGAGTGTTAAGTTCATACAAATTCCACAAGTGCTACATAGAGATGTGCTTTCATACAACCATTTTTTGTCTCTATCTCTCTATTACATCACTACATCTCATACTTCTCTCTCTTAAAGGGGTAAAATTTGTTGTACAAATAATATTTCTCTACTAGATACTGACAAACACGTGAGAATTAAGTCCATAACGCATCTCAATTTCAAAGCATCCAAAAACCATCAACACGCAATGAATGGAGAGAAGAAAAAAATTAGCACAACACATACCGCATCAGCTGCATCTTTCGCAGCCCTAAACCGCCTAGACCGTTGCTGGTTCATTTTCGCCCTCGGCGCAACACCGTCTACAAGTTGAACCAAAAAAACAAATAAGCCTCGCCAATAACAAAACAACGTAAATTACAAATCACAAGTAATTACAAAACGTAGAAACAAACACACAAACGCGCACACACACCAATAGCCATATAGAGCAGCTCCCGCGGCCGCACCATAATGAATAGCCTGTCAATGTAGTCGAACATGCACTCAAACACCTCATCGAACGACGTCGGAGACGGCTGCAACAAAAACAACGCATAACCGTTCACATTGACGAAATTCAGAAAATAATAAACAAACAAAATCAAGTTATAAAGAGGAATTTACCCTATCCTCGGGGTGGAAGCAAGGATGAATGATGCCGTTCATGTCGAGATAGAGGTTATCGTATTCGATGTTGTTAGGGTTCTTCTTGCTCGTATCGACGGGGATTTGAACGCCGTCGATTACGACCGGTTCCTCTTCGATCGCGTCCACAATCACCATCGGATACTTCTCCGCCAGCCATCGGTAGAACGCTGGAACTCCCATCGTTCACTCAGATTCAATTCGCCGAAACCGAAAACGAAAATCTCTCTTATCCAATTCTCTCTTAAATTTCTAAACGGAGAAGAATAGAATATGCGAAACACACAAACACTGATTCCTTTCTACTGCGCGCGCCGATTCCTTACTTGTGTTTGCGCTATAATACTGACTCGCGCGCGCGTTGGATTGCTAGGGCACCGAATTGGATCGAAGGGACGAAACTGCCCTTTCCGAAATTCGCTAAGCGCTGAAAGATTTACAGAGTTTTTATGATATTTAAGAGTGCTTTTTCGTCTTTTTGCAGTAGCCTATGTTTAAGGGCTCGGCGCGGCTAGATATTTTACGGTCTATGTGTCCTAAGAATAATATTATTATTTTTTTATGTGAAAGTGAAATAATGCTAAAGATTATAAATAATATTTACCAAAAACAAAAGATTGCAAATAATAGTAGTTGTAATTACTATTATTAGAAAGACTTTAATTTTAATTTTGCCAGTAAATTTATCGATTCAAAATGCATACTATTTAATTATTATTATCTTATTCAGCAACAAAATTATTAATATTACTCTAAATATAATGATTAAATATTTTATCATTAGTTTTTGAATGTGAATCCAATCCCCTTGGAATTACAGCTCAGTGGAAGGTGTATTGATAACATAGGATAGTCATATATATCTTAGTTTGTTTACGTGAGTCTGTTCTTTTGTTTCCTTCAATATGTTGTTAATTAAGGGATATCTAATGAATTTAGTTAAATTCATGTTTATTTTCTTTTATTAAATTTCATAGAGAAATTATTAAGACATTTTCCTAACTTATTTCAACAAATTAATATTCAAATTTACAAATAAATGCCCGTTTAATAAACATTTTATTAATTAAGATTTAAATACGCTATTTATTGCTTAGGGATCATTTGTTTTTGAAAATATTCGTATACTTATTTTAAATTTTAAAAAATTCATTTCTTATTAATTTTAGAAAAATATTGATTAATTCAAATATCACATTTAGTGAAATCTAAATCCCTATCACTGCAAATTGCCAATTTGGTTTAGATTTATTTAAGCTAACTAGTTATGAGTTGTGCCAAATATTAGTTGGAATCATTTCTTAATTTGGTTAAAATTTTCAATAAATACTTAAAAAAATGGGGAAAAGTAAAACTTTTCCTTTAAATTAAATTTATGTATCTTAACTTTTAAAGAAATTAAACAAAAAAGAGCTTTTAAAAAATTGAGATAAAAAACGTTATTTTAGCATAAAAAATTATTTTATTTTACCTTATCATTTTCCTTTCCTACATTAGAGATTTAGAAGTTTATCTAATCTACTATCTTGCAGTATATTAATTTAAGAGAAATTAAACAAAAGGAGCTTTTTTAAAAAGTTGAGAAAAATAACTTAATTCTAGAACCAAAAAAAAATTGTTTATTTTATCATTTTCTTCTCTCACATTGAGAGATGTAGAATTTTATCTAATCTGAGCTGCATTCGCTTGTAATATCATACTTAACCACATTTTGGTCTATTTGCTAAGTACTACAGGGAAGCTCATTCTTCTATACTCCTGGAGGCTCAATTTCAAACATGGCCTTTTTATATTCCTTCGTCAGTGATTAGAGAGCCCTCCCTGAAACAATGTGTGGGAAGGGTATGAAATTTTCGAGAGGAGAGGTTTCACTTCTGTTTATCTCTGTACTGCCTTTGATGAGGGAAGAAAAGCAATTTTTAGTTCTATTTTATATGCTGAAATCTTTGTCATTTCTGACACTGGTTATCTCACTTGAGAAATCATTTATCCATTGTCGTTGGTAAAGAATCAAGGTATGCTGCATAAATTTGTGAAATACAACAATATTCAACATATCCTGTAATAGTTGAGAGGCTATGTCAATGTCTGCTAATTAAATTACAGAACAGAGAGAATAAAACAATGGAAAGGAAAAGAAGAAAAAACATATGTTTACCATGTACAACCATTAGATACAAGAATCACCCGATATTCATGGCATCCTACACAAACCTCCCAAAATCTCAATTCTGTTAAATCATGAAGGGGATTGAACCTTGATGCTTTCCAAATGCCATTGCTGCTTGGCTCCGTAAGTAACGAATGCCCATCGGTCATGCATGCTCAATGACCGTTTTTTCCTTTAGATGAAAAGAATCTACTGAAACCTCGGGTGTGTTTCTCCGGTGTAGGAGTGGAAGAAGCTGACGAAGAGGTTGACTTAGTAGGCCTGTGGTTTGGATTCTGTACAGAAGATATGGCTGGAAAGTTTGATTCATTATCTGATGGACTGTATAAACTGTTAGAAAAATGTAAGGGGGACTCTCCACCCAGTCTTTGCACAAATGCAGAACTAGCACTGTCCATCTCCGCTTGATCCTGAAAAGTTGGGCTATTAGGTTCACACTCTGTGAAGCCTTCGGCCTTTGAATAAGGAGATCCCATTGGCTCTGTTTGAGGATGCAGAGATTTTAACTGCTTGCCAAGAAGAAATATGGTTTCTTGACACTCAGCTAATTTTTCAGCAGCAGCTGCCAAATTTCTCTCCTATGATAAAGGGGAAAAAAACACAATTTTAGATTGTCAACTCATCACAAAGGCTCCCAGATAGAAATACATATTATGATATTAGCATTAGATCTTAATGTTTTCCACCTTAATAATATTTTCATGTATTTAGCAATGCAACATTAAATCCAACATATGGCTGTCTATTTGAATGGAATTATAGCTTTACCTGCTTAGTCTTAATGTCTTTATCAGCAGCTAAGCTCTCATTCCTAACAGACAGAGTAACATGGGAAATTAGGAACTAGAAATGGAACCAGCACGAGAGATTGACATAAAATATTTGAAAACATGTGTCCCAAGTTAATGTTGGCAGCAAAATTAAATATATGCAATGCTACTATTATCCTGATTCTTCTTACATAAACCAATATAAACAAAAAACAAATGCTGTTATAAAAAACTTGCAAGTAGGGAAGGACTATGCCGAATGTGTAATTTCAGCACTCATAATATTGAATGTGTCTCTAACCTTTGTAGTTGTTCTTCTATCTCCTTGTACTTAGCCAAAGCTTCTTCATGAGCCTTCTTTTCATCTTCAAGTTCATTCTCCAGAGTTTCTGTCTTCATTCGCAGGTGATTAAGCTCAGTTTCAAAATCCTTTGTGCGTGCTTCAATTGTCCTGTAAGATTCTGTCATACATTTTAGTTGTGTCTCAGCCAGGCTGTTTGATCTTTGAGCAGAAGCCAATTGTGATTTAACTTCAGCTAGATATTGCTCTGTCTCTAGTAATCGAGACTTGGTCATTTCAAGATTTTCAGCACACTTTGACAGATCAGCAACTGCCTTCTCTTTCTCTAATTTCAATTCTTCGAAGTCCTCCATTGAGAACTTCTGTGACGTGGCATTTGATTCATAGCCTGGGGCCAAATTTCCATCATCAGGAACCTCGGGATCAGAACAGGGATTAAGAATATGTGAATGACCATTTTGATATCTCTCTCCTGATGAATTGTCTTGAACTAACTTATTTTCTGGCAGAGCAATCTTATCTATGCAATCAGGACTGTTAGTTTCAGCTTCTGTACCCTTATAACCAAGGATATTGAATCTGAATTCACTTGCTTTGGCTAGAACATTAGACAGGTCAAGAACGAACTGCAGCAAACTTGCTTCATTGCATGTAACTTTATTAAAAGTGACAGAGAACTCCTTCATCTTTTCACTTATTCCATCTCCATCAGAAGATATATCATGAGCTGTCATTGCTTCTTTGGCTAGGGACAAAACAAAGTCATGAATTTGAGAAGTTGCGACTTCTAAATCCGAAGTCATCTGCACATATTCTATAGGTTGCTGGGACGAAATAATTTCTTTTTCTGCATTTGAGCCAGCAGCATCTTCAGTATTACCCTGCTCATCACACGTAGTATCAGAAGGCTTGACATCATGGGGAATGGCAGATACAGAGTTCTGGATGGAAGTGCAGCATGCCTCTTCAAGAACGTGTTTAATATCCTTCAGGATCTTCTCTATGTCAGCACCCTTAGCCGTGGACTCAAAAACTGATGATATTCTTGATTGAAGCTCTGCTAGCGACAAGCCAGCTGGAACATCAGATTGGGGATCAGGTGCTGACAATTCCTCAGCAGAAGAAACCTCACTAGGCAATGGATTTGGCTCACTATTATCTTGGGTGTTAGAGGGAACATCTTTCTCAGTACTGACCTCTGATACATCATTGGTCACAGTTTCATTTGCCATATTGTTTGAAGTAACTGAAACTCCACTGAAATCATTTGATAACCGAGCCAATTTCTCCACCTCCAGAAAGTCATCCATTAGTTCCAACTTTTTAGTGGCATCAGATTTGCTCAATTCTTCAGTATTTTTTTCTTTAGGGAATTGGGATAACTCAGAGATAATTGCTGTAGACCAAGACTCCGCACAACTTCCCACATCATCATTTCCATCTTCAGACAAGGAGATGAAGCTTGGTGCATTGCTTGCATTTTGACTGTAAATGCTTTCATGATTTATATGGATGATGGATTGAGGAGATCCCTTCTGCTGATTACTTGTCTGAACTTGTGCTTCCAAAATTTGAAGTTTGCTCAAAGTTTTAGCAAAACTACTCCTTGAAGCCTGCAACTCACTGTTACGTTTTGCCAAAGCTTCTTTCAGCATCTTGGTCTCTTCTTCCATTGCCAATAAACGCTCTGTAAGAAATTCATTATCTTTGTGGAATTTCTGTGCATTATCAAGGGAGAACCCAGGCAATGTGGACATGTGAGAACTAGAAGGTTTGACAGGAGACTTCCTTAATCGTGTTTCTCCATATTCTCGACCAAGACTTTCAACTTCTAGCTTCATTTGTGCAAGTGCAGCAGGACCAGGCAACTTTTTCCGCACTAGACCACGTAATCTTTGGCATTCTGCCTCTAATTTAGCAATTTTTTTAACACCCTCCATGTGCTGCTTGTTAGCAGCTTCTGCAGACCTCATACTCATATTCTTTTCTTCATTGCGAATCTCAAGCTCTTTGGAAATAACATGAAGCTCATATTTGAGTGAATTGATTTCTCTTTCGCATGATTCAATGTTACCCTTGAGAAGCTCAATTTCAGCCTCAGCATGAGCTTTTTCTTCACTTAAATTGATTATCATGTTAGAGCGCTCTTGCAAGGACCTTGACAGAGCGGCATTGTCAGCAGCAGACCTGAGAAGCTCCTGTTCAAAATTCTCTATCTTAGCCTCAAACTCACCCTTAATCTTGTCCAATTGCTTAGTTTTTATCAGAGCAACTTCCTGTATTTTCTGCTCATGTTCTTCCTTCAGCTTTCTTATCTGACGCATACACTCTTTAAGAGCACCATCTAACTGTGACGCCTGGTCCTCAGCAGTAAGTTTTGCAAGAGTGACAGTTTCCAGATGGTTCTTCAATGCCAAAGCTTCTGCTTCAGCCTTTTCCCAGCCTGTGGAATTTTAATTCCAAGAACAATAAAAAACACTTCAAATTAAGGAAGACTTTGAGGTTTGAATGTATAGAAATAGGAACCATTAAAGCAGTATACCTGAAACAGCCTCTTCTGCTACTTTAGCATGCTGTTTTACCAAGCTTTCCTTGGTATTTATCTCTGAATTAGCTGCTGACAGTTTTTCATTTAATTCCTTGATCTCTTCCTCCAGTGTCTGAACTTTTTCTTCATATGTCTTCACTTGATCCTCCAAACCAGTCAGATGGGAATATGACTCTACAGAGATTTGGACGTAGCTCGGCTTCTTGTTAACCCAAAAACAAAAAACGAAAAAATGATCTTATGTAAAAGTGTGCAAAAACATTAAAGACACAAATAATGGTTAAAGGTCCTAATTGAGCCTTGAAAAAAATTACAGTAGACAATTTAGTCCCTAGAGAGGAAAAATAATAATAATAATAATAATCATGTAGTCCTTCAAGATTACAAACGTGGGACACAACATATTAGTTCTCCGGTCATTTTCTCTCCATTGTAAGCATATGGACAGTCCCAAAAGAAGTTAATCATGTACTAATTTAGTCCTTGACAAAATAATCAATGACCCAATTGGTCCTTAAAAAAGTTAACCCAAAAGGACTAAAACATCCCCTACCCTATTGTTTGGGAGGGGGGGACCAATTTGGACATTTTCCTCTAGTTAAAACTTGAAATTATCACGTGGAAGTCAAGAAGGTGAGGAAAAAAAATATAGGATAATTTCCTGCAGCACAAATATTAGAAACTAGTTCTTATCTTTTTTAGATGAAACCAGTTCTTAGCTTTTGCGAAACGACAGTGAATACATACCTGAGTGCCAGCACCCGCAGCAGAGTCCAATTCGCCAGCTGCTTTCTCAAGCACGGTCTTGTCCGACGATTTTTTCTTCCATGGCCAGCGTCGGTCCATTGAAAAGTACGGACACCCTATAATCCAAAAAACAGTTAAAACTTACAATTAAAAGCAAGTTCTCTTTTTCTTTTCTTTTTTTCATTTTTTACCCAGTGGGCTCTGTTAATTTCCCACACATGCATAAACACCAACTTGGTCTCAGTGGTACTAGAATTAATTCCTAGGTAAGATTTTGGTTTCGAACTTTATAAATGAAAAAAAGTGAGGGAAAAAAAACAATCCATAGTCTAAGTTTTCGCACAAAGATTAATCGACAAAGTAAGTGGATAAATAACATGATAAAAAATAATTCTCACACATACTACTGTATTATTACACTAACAAATAGTAATTCAAACCGTATACGAATACTCAACCATCCCCACCGATTCACAAAAGGCCATCACGATAGCATCACACAAGTGGCTTCCGTTTTCAACACTACTCAAAAGTAAATGACTCATAATTTTGCACTCGTCGGTAGTGTCGGTGGCGATAGAAAAACACACAAGACACGACCCCCAAAAGCAAACAGTGCAACAGGGCAAGGCCAAATTGTTGATTGCTCATAGTTTTGGCACCCATTTTGGGTCCCTGATTGACTCATGTTACTTTATTTTGTAACTGTGATGCTGATGCATTCACTCACACAGTGAGTGAGGCCACAGGAGCTAACATAAGCCAATGATGCTAACTGCAATCTCCAAGATTTAACCATCGACTTCCCTTATTCTTTATCCCATGATGTCATACAACCGTACACTCCAACAAAAATGCATTTTCTCTTCCGAAAATTGAAAATGAAAGATATTTCAGAAAGAATTAAAAAAAAAAAAAAAAAGAGCTCAGGTTATCTTTCACAGAAGAATATTCAATACTCGAACCTGAGAACACTGTTTAAGCTAAAACAATCTCGTGTGATTCACACGCACTCAATTGTAAAGCCTCGATTACGAATTCGTGGCTCTAAATTAGATCCAAATTAATCAAGAATTTTTTAAAAAATGGAAAATATGTAATATAGAAATTAATTAATCTGAGGAAAAATTGTATCGATTTTTTAGAAATGAATGGACGAATTGAACACTTTACGACTTCGTTCTTCCTAATTTAGAAAGAAGGAAGATGGAATACGAACGCAGCAATTGAATTGGAAGCGCTCTGAACACAACTTCGAGTCACCGACAAAAACCGAGAATAAAAGAGATTTAGAAAGAGAGAAAAATCGCCACAATGGCGAGTAATCGTAAAAAAAAAAAAGAAAAACTGAAAGAGAAATCAAGCAATAGAAGCTGTATTACAGGAGGAATTATCAGTGGATGGAAAAAAAATAGAAATAAAAAGAAAGAAATAAAAAACGAGGAAGTTAACAACGCATTCCACGATTGAGTGTGAGAAGAAGAAACACCACCGACTTACCGGAAGGAAAAAAAAAGCGAAAATGCGAGTAGCTGATGCAGCAATGAGAGAATGCTGAGATATTCGGATTATGATTTTATGTTATTTTTGGAGAAAGGTTGAAATTGAAGGTGGCAGTGGCAGTGACAATGGTGGAGTAGTGGTGGTGGTGGTGGTGGTTGTGTGTGCTAAGATAGATATTCGGAATTAGGTGCTTCTTAAAATGCAAGACGTTGCAGAAGCTCCAAAAACCATCACCTTTTCACACCTCTCTCTGTGTGTGTTGTTGTTCTCTTCGAATTCAATAAATCAATAAATATTAATTAATATACTCCTCTGTCACCATTTTTACGTATGTACAAAAAACAATAAATAACTCTAAGCAAGCTTTGTTTTTTCTTAATAAAAAAATTGTTGAATGACGTAATTGGCCCTGTGAATGCGCGGAAATAGCGAAATGGTAAGGAAACTTGCGGCAGAAGGAGGCGCGTATGGCCAGGGTGAGCTGTTTTTTTATCCGCAAAGTGTTAGCCTTTTATTTCTTTTCCTTAATCATCTAATATATCTTATTATTAGGGTGGAGAAGAGAAGAAAGAGAAGGTGTAATTAGAAAGAGTTGAGTTTGGACCACCACTCTGTACAGCTCACGAGTTTGGTATCTAGCTCGCTCGCAGCGAAGACGTATGAGTTGGCTGCTTTCTAAATGCGTTTAGTGCTACTGCCATTTCTTGACATGACATCAACGTGGAGATACAAAAATCACCCTCTTACATCTCACTACTTACTTGTAACTTGTTTTTTTTTTTAGGGTTACTTGTAACTTGTAACAAATGATGTGTGCCGTATAAATAATCATGTCTTTAATTATAAAGTCAAGGTCTTGAGTTTGTGGTCCAAAATTTGATGTCTAAATTCAAGTATATAAAAAAATAGGTTTTAAAAATTTATATCAGATAAGTTTCATTTTATTATGAGTTATCGAGTTGTTATCAGATCATCAATAAATATTTAATTTTATTAAATTTTGAGTTTGAAAAATTTAATTGAATTATAAGAGGATGTTAAATATTTCAGCTTGATCCGTAATATGACTTGATATATATTATAAGTGAAAGTATTCTTCACTTTATAAACTAGTTTTTAAAGGTTAATTAGATTTAATTTCAAATTTTAAGAAATGAATTTTAATATTTTAAATATTAGTCTCTAGCATTCAAGCACTTTCAGGATACTCTGTTCGAGAAAGAAAAAAAAAATGGGTGAGGGACGCCGTTTATTAAGCACGATCAACTTTTAAAATGGGAATGCTATTAAAATAAAAGAACTGACCCCGAAGAGTGAAAACAGGGGTTGGAAGCTTATTATTAACTATTTATGAT
>NC_038250.2:49127098-49156848 GCF_000004515.6 Glycine max | reverse complement strand
GTAAGCTGTATTCACTTATGAATTTTTGCTAAATTAAAATGATGCTTAATGGATTTCATTATCAATCACATCACCTTATCTTTACGTAAAATGGCTACATATAATTTTGGGAGTACGCACAAAATGACATAAAACTAGCTGTACTCGGATAATAAGACATATATATAATGGTGTTTGGAACTAAACATAGAAATGCAATATTTATTTTAATTTTCTTATTTGGAAAGCATTTTAAAATTATAAAATTTTATAAATAATAAAATAACTAGTTTAAGTTATTTGTCAATATTCTTATATAATATCCTAAAAGTAGTAATTCCATGTCTAATAATTAATTAAAGACAAAGATAGCCATAAGTTTGGGGGAACAAATTGATCAATTTGACTCGATTCAGATATTAATCTTGAGCCAACATTTATGAAAATTAATTAATTGATCTAAATATATCAATGCAAAAAGTCGATCGAACACGTCTTTAAAATTGCGTGGTGAAACAATTAATTCCACGTACAAAACTAGCGAGACAAATAAAAAAAAAAACATAAGTATTGATTTGCTCCTTCTTTACTTGGTCTATGTTAAATTTTATTAATGAAGTCTATATATCTATTCATGATAAGAAAAACGATAATAACACTTATTATTATTATGCTACTCTTTATTAATTATTAGTTTGTGTAAGTCTGACTCATTATATTTAACAAGCTTTCACATATAATTTTGTAAGTAGAAAATATATATTATAAGAAGTGTTGTTAACACTTCTCATCTTAACAATTATAATAACATTAAATAAGATAAAATAGTTAAATTTATATATATTATGTAAGATCATTTTTTGCTTATATACAAATAAGAGAAATCATTCCTAATTCTGGGCCGAAACCCTAGACGAATGTGGTCCAAACATAGAAACAGAGTCTTCTTTATGCGTGTGAAAATAGAAGCATTGAGGAGATATTTATGCTTGAAGACTTTAATTGCAGCCATGGTTTCCAAGGAGATATCACACCAACTTACCCAGCAAGCCTATATTCATTTTGCGGGTATCATTCACTCTCATCCAAAGTGGAGGAAATCAGTTTTGCTTGTGTTTCCGTTGCTCTAAAAAAAGCAATGCAAATTGCATATTATTTTTCAAATATTTAGATTTTTGTTTGATAAATTTTATAAAAATTTTATGATTAAATAAGTTTTTAATTTGAATTTAAGATATTTTAATCCTGATGTTTTTAATCTAATGGTTAAGTGATCAAACTATATATATATATATCCAAAATCATTAAAAATATTAAATGGAGAATAGTGAACTTAATTTGCGTGCTCTAAAGATGGCATTATAAACCGTGTCATTACTCGCTGAGACAACCGGATTTAATTCATGAATTTAATTAGTGTAAATATTATTTTGTCATATTGACATCCAATTATAATTTCTTTTTAGGTAACATCCCATCATAATTATGTATAAAAATATTGAATTTTGTAATAAATATTTTAAAAGTCATATTTAACATATTTTTTAATTAATTGTCAGTTTTTAAAAAAAATTCCAGTGTCAATTTATCAAAATTAAAGTATTATCTAATTTCATAAAGA
This sequence comes from Glycine max, assembly GCF_000004515.6. Taxonomy (NCBI): domain Eukaryota; kingdom Viridiplantae; phylum Streptophyta; class Magnoliopsida; order Fabales; family Fabaceae; genus Glycine; species Glycine max. Next base: position 49,155,248 of record NC_038250.2, on the reverse strand, counting down.
TTGGGAGTAGTTTTGAACTTAATCTCGTGACTACACAAGTATAAATAAAAACAAAAATTTATTAAAAATGGTTGACGTAAATGTTAATGTTAATGGTTCATGTTTTCTAATTAAATGATTTAAGATTCGAATTATGATCTTATATTTAAAATAAATCATATTAATTAGAAAATAATACAGTGTGTTTATAATCTTGAATGAATATTAATTATTACTTTTAATGGGATTATTTTATACCAACATCGAAAGGACCGTGGGATTAGCAGTTGGAAATTAGGCCTAACAAACATGCACTAGAAACAAGATATTATGGGCTGAGATTATAAAATTACTTTTCCAATTGCATTATATTTTAGTAACTTATTATCAATTTATCATCCACTTATAAGTTTTTTTTTTCGAGGAATACCCATATACAAGCCAAAAAAAAATTGACAAGGACTAGAGAAATCATTTTTTTATTGGATGAACCCAGAACAATTACAAATGATAAATGGCCATCAGAACAAAAGCATTTACATGAATTTTTTTATGTATGGAAATCAAAGATATAATTAAGAGATTTTTAATAATTTACGTATATTACCCAATTAATTAAATTAAACCTTTAATAAGGCATCTACATGAATGAAAGAGAAAGCGATTCAGAGATTTGTTTACTGCTATGAGCAAATTTTGATACGCACGTTAAGTTGGGGTGCTCAATTCCAGTACAAGGGTATCCCAGTTCATATATTTGCTTTGAAAAATATATACTACACTTGTATGTTGGGAGCTGAAAAGTATATATAGCTTGGGTGTCAAATAAATAAAAAGTATTGGTTACACACATAAAAAGGGAAAAGGGGCACGAATAATTAAGGAAGTGGGTACAGTAAAAAATTAATTTAATAATTCGAAGGAATTTTAGTTTTGTAATTGTATTTTTTATTCCTCACTCCTAATTATTTGAATTGTGTGATTTTTAGTTTTTTTTTTATCTTCAATTGTATAAATTAAGTTTTCTAAATATTATATCTGTGCAATTTTAATTATTTTCTATTAATTATCTAACATATTTTATTGACGTTACATTGAATAATGATATTATAGTTAACATTTTGTTTAACATATATATTAACGTGACTTGATTGTATTTTTTATACTTTACAATTGTGATACTAAAAGTCTTTCAAAAAAATTGTGATACTAAAAGGACTTTAAAATATAATTATACTATACCAAACATATGCGTTAACACAACATCTTAGTAATCACATCCGGAAAAACTATTAAATATTTAATACAGAACTAATAAAGAGACAGAAATTATATAATTGTGATATCTAAATGACCTAAAATTATTTAAATATCTTTATTTAACTATATAATATTGCACAAAATTTCCTCTAAACTTTTATATATTTTCCACTTTATAGGACATAAATATTTGTATATTTTAATTATTTTTTAAACATTTTTCTATTCTTATAGGTCAATATGATTTTTTTTACCAATTGTTAGCATTCTTTATTATTAACTAATTTTTACTCGTTGTTATTAATAAAAGTTTTATAGTTTTTTCATATATTTTTGGCCTTTAAACTATTTTTTAAAAATTATCAGAATAATTAAAAGTAATTATCAATGTGATTTTTAAACTATTTTAACCTTTTTTATTTTAACTAAAAATTCATAAATATTTACATATACCTGGATATTGATAAATTCTATGACTAGATACTTAAAGTCTATTTGGTAGTTAAGATATGATATAATTATCCTATCTTAACCTAATAAACTGTTTGGTGCTTTGAGGATATAATTTGCTTATTCAATTTCCCTCCTCTTTACGAGGGGTGTTCAAAATTTTACCAAATCATTTGTAAATCGATCCAAAAATTGCTTACACAGAAAAGTGCAAAGACAACAAATCTAAGAAATCACATTTTTTTTTTAGGTTTCGAGGAAATTGCATATTATAATTATATTATTTTTATTGTGATAATTAATAATAAGTATTAAATAATTTATTACTTTTCCCTTGCTTTATGATCAAGATGTATCTTTTACTTTCATATGTTACAAAACAATGTACTAATATTGTAAAAAAATATTATTAAATATCAAGTGATGCACACATTACTATTATATTACAAAAAGAATTGATGATATAATTTTATATTAATACTAAATAAAAGTGAAGATAACAAATTTTAACTAAAATATGTTAAATAAAATTTAATAAAAACAAAATTAATTTTTAAAATAATATAGCATATATAATAATTATGTAAATCTAGTTTATAGATTTAAATTAGGATAATAAATTTTTTTAAAAATGTGAAACCAAACCAAATGACAAAAAAATGATTTTGTTTGAGTCGAATTTAATGCTATATTTAGATTGAATCAAACCAAATCGCATATTTATTTTATGTTTAGTTCGGATGACTTTTGTCTAAAAATTAGATCAAACCACACCACGAACCATCATCATTATCACTATTATTAACACCACTCTCATCATTATATTATCACTATCACCATAAGTATCATCAATGCCACCATGCTATGGCTACCATTGTTGCTTCAATCACCATTATAATCAATGTTGTACTTAACATCATTATCATTGTAACTCTCACTATTATTATCATGATTATTATTGTTGTTATCACTATGACTACCTCAATTATTAGTATCATTGTCGCCGTCATAATTACCACCATTATTAATATCATTATCATCGTCATTATTATTGTTGTTACCAGTATCAATTATCATTATCATTATCTGATTTGTATCAAATATAAGTTATGATAACTTAATAATATCTAGAATGTAGCAGACATTAAATAAAATTAGAAAATAACATATTCTTATCTTGTTCTTTTATCACAACTCATTTTATCATGTCCCGAACACTAATAATGTGTTTGTGTTCTCATTTGGGAAAACATGCTAGCGGTTTTTTTTTTTTTTTAAGGCAACAAGTGTGTTGCTTGTGTTGATGCTTAAGAAAGTATGTTTTTCCCGTTGGACGGATTTTTGACGGGTACTCAAACTCCCTCTAAAAGTTTAAATGAGCCCCCTTTTAAAATATTTCGTGAATATGATGTTAAAAGGTGGATAACAGAAAGTTATTACCCATAATGCGTATTGATCCCGTTGCTATTCTTCTAACTTACCAATATGTTATTTTTGTCTCAATATTTTTTGTTTAAATTGAATCATTGATTTCTTTTTTACTTATTTGAATTAAATTCTTTGGTTAGTTTTTTTTTTCTACCTAATTTCTTTTACCAATTTTTTCTACCTAAATTATTGATTTTTTTTTATTATAAAAAAACTCGAATAGAAATTCCGGGTAAACTTGAAGTACAAAATAATTTAAATAACTCCTAATTTAAAAACTTGATAAAAGTAGAACGACTTTATACTATATAGTCCATGAGGCAAAAATTTCAAAGAAGTGAAATTATTAGTTATTTTTTGGATAAAATATATATTTAGATTAATAGATTTTGAATAAAAAAATATTTAAAATAATGGGACCATTCAATTAGAAGAAATTTTTAATAAAAAAGGATTTACATAAAGCAAATTTAATGAAAGAATACAAGTAAATGAATTGAAAATAATCTTTTGATAAATTTATTTAAGAGTAAAATAATACACTAGTTATACTAATGTACAGACTAAACTTAGCAATAATGAAAATTATCTATATTTTATAAATATATATATATATATATATATATATATATATATATATATATTTGTAAGTAACATTATTTAAAAGTAAAACACATTCCGACAACTTTAGAATTATTTTGTTTTAGTATGAATAAAATTACTTTTAACTATTTAGTGTAACTAAAAATATATATTTAAATTAATTTTAACCATAAGTTTATTATATTAATTAAAATCGTATGCTTGATTTTTTGACACCAAATCTAATATAAAAACTTATTTTTGACTCTTTTGAGTCTTTTAACACGGCAACAAAGATAAATAAAAAGGATCCAATAATATAAATATAATTATATGAAAAAAAGAGGAAGAATTATTTAAGAAGGAGAGAGGAGGTACCATTCAGTCACCCATCACACGTATCCATTGATTTTTGGATGGCGTTTTCAAAGATAGGGACCAATTCAGGGAGAGATAGCACACGCGTCATGCCACAGTCACCCCTAATTCTAGAAACCTCAAACTCTACTTCTATTTTACGGTGTCGGGAAACATATTGTACTTTTTTAATAATTCAAAATTTAATTAAAGAAAAATATTTCTTCAAAAATATCTTTTTGAGTTGTCTGTAATTTAAGAAAGAAAAAAAATATGATTGATGTATTGTAACAACAAGAAATAGATAGAAGAAAAAAAAACAATTGTTGATTATGTATGTTTTGAATAAAATTGATTTTAGTAAAAGTAAAAATTACTTATTTATTTTAATTCTATTCTGCTTTTTATATATTATAATTAATTTTATCATAATTTTAAAACAATCTAAATATATAAGATTTAGTCAAAATTAAGTTTAATTTATCTCACTGTGATCTATCATAATTTTAAAGACTATCGAAACACACACTCAATATTTTAAAAAAAATTACTATCAAAATATAATCACTGTTAATCAAAACAAATGTGGATAGCCCAACAAGGTAAATTAAAAAAAACATAAAATAAACGTGCATTGAGAGTAAGTTACCCTGTGCATCTGCAGGTGTCACTTTCTCGCGTGACAAAGTAGCAAAACCTTTTTTTTTTTTTACCACAACTAACATAAAAAAAAACCTAACCGCGATGCCCTCACCTTTCACCACCAACTACAAATAAATAATGTTATGTTGTTCACCTTTCTTTCTTCTTTATTTTTTTTTTTATGCCAATGCCAATAGACAAACTTCGCCCTCATCCATTCTTTCAATAACTTCCCAGTCCTTGACTTGTTTTGAGACAAGAGAATTATTCGCTTTGACATTTTTTATTTATTTTTGCATTGTTTTGTTGAAAATTTTCTAAACACTTACACAAAAAATTAACACATATTTTGATTTTAGAAGTCTCTAATCAATCCACTGTGAATCAAAACCACGATGGCTATATATATATATATATATATATAATAACTAGTGTAAGAGTAGATAAAAGCATGAAAATTTTGTGTAATTTCACAAAATCTTAGAGATAGTCTCTAAGAATCAATTAGAGACACTTCCCATTTCACTTTGGGGATCTCACACAAGATTATGAGATTGATCATGAGAGGTTTTATCAAGAGGTGAAAATCAAGCTTTATAGCAAGGACCATGAGGTTATGACAAAGCCGATGCTAAATTGTGACTCAGCATTTTTATTTTTTTTTGTGATATAGTGTCGGTCAAAAGCCAAAACCAATTCAAGTTTTTTTTTTCCTTTTCTTGAAGGTGTGGTCAAAACTAAAACTAAAAAGGGAAATTTCTATACTATCTTATTCTCAATTTTAGGAAAAAGAACTTTGTGTGTATCACCCCTTCTATATAGTCCAATCTAGGAGATTTTCAAAATTTCTTCAAACTATGGTTCACACATTCTTTCTACCTAACTCTTGTGTACCAAACAATGTGCAAATGCAATACATTTGAAGTAATTTTAACGATACTTCGTTAAACTAACTGCTAAAAAAAGTACCTTTTTGTCTAGCAGAGTGAGAGAAGAAAAAAGACTATTAACAAAATGAAAGAACAGATATCGGACAAAAAAAGAAATTAATGACAAGATAATTTTTTCATATTTAATAAAAAAAAATACAACTGAAGGTGTTTAGTAATTTTCTTAACTTTTGTACAATATTTTAACGGACATTCAATTAAATGGTGAGAGTAGCAAAATTTATGACTCTGTATGATCAAGATGATATAAAAGTAAGAAGATAAATTACACTATTCCAATGATGACTTATGATTTTCTTAAAAATAAAGAATAAAAGTGTTATATGCAGGCAAAATAAAAAGAAAAGTATCATCTCATTATGAGACAAGAAATTGGTGAAGCATATTCACTTTATTTATTTTCCTCTTGAAATGGTGAAGCAGAGTCAATTACAAACAAAATAGTCAAGACTATGCAGTTTCTCGCTATAAAGGAGCAGTGCAATACTACAACTCATATACAACAGTATAAGATAGTATACAATTGCACGTTTATTAGGATCCGATCTTGTTTAGTTAATGCTACCCAATTACATAATCAACTGCATTAAATCTATGGATCTTTTAATTGTTAATGTGTCACCAAGTTGGGTGCAACTAATTTGTATGGGTATTAGATAGTTGGACTTGATCCAATGGTGGTAATTAAGTTGAAAACACAATTTGAATTTATGAAAGATGAAGATTTGATTCCTAAATATATTTTTGGAGAGAGGTGATGAATTTTAAATATAATTAGACTCGATAAAAAAAACTTAGTCTTATAATTAATTTAAAAAATCAAAATTTATGAAAATACTTTGGAGTATCATTAAAAAATCTAAGACCTTAATTTGGTGATACCAAACCAAGAAGATATTTGACACTTGTTTTATTGTAGCTTTTTTCTTTTCAATATAATTTTTCAGCCATTCCATTTAGCCTTTTTTAGAATAGCACGTTGCTTAGGCTTATTGGTGCTAAACAACTTATTAAGTAAAAGTCGGCGCGTCCCTGCTAATTTAATGTGCTATATATATAGTTGGTCTTCTCTTCAAACTTTATTCATTCCTAGTAAATTAAATATCTCTTCCTAATTGATTCCTTTTAAAAAATGTATATTCTTAATTCCTATTACCATCATTCAATGAATGTATAGATCAGTAGTCTAAATACTAATTGAGAAAGCTAACGCTAACTCAAAATGGTATCACCACATATATTATTAAGAAATGACTGGTGAAAAAAACAAGCTAACAACCAGATTAGAAGAATATTATTATCCAATAATCAAACACAATTCCTAATCAAGGGTTCTTGTAATAATATTCAAAGCTAATGAATATTATTTTCAATCGTTAACACCACCCACCAAAGTTTTGTGCTGAAAGGAGCAAGGATCAATCTTATCATGCTCGTACATTTGCCATGCATGAAACCAAGGTGTCACAAACTCCATATTTGGGGTCAAAAAAATTACTATTTCTCCTTATTATTTTACTTTAGATTTGTCCTCTTTGTCTTTTACCATCATGATTATTCATTAGACATGCAAACATTTACAGGAATTATCACACTAGGGCTACGATACTTCCAAGATATCAACATGATGTCAATTACCACACAGCCTAATCATAATTTAATTACGTATTGACAATCATTAGAATTGCGATTCAGATCATGACCAGATGGTGACACTCAATTAATAACAAGAAGTTGCAAGAAAAAATAAAAAAGGTGGGGGAGGTGGGGGACCGTTGATAATTTTTTCTAAATCTAATAATTATATTTGTTTTCCGGTAACTATTGTATAATAGGAAAAATATATATATATAGATCTATTATCTACATTGCAATATATATATAGTCCATCTTGATATTCCGTCCCAGTTTGGGTTTAATTAATCCCTCCTGCTTCTAAATTTTATGACAGACAAATGTTCTATTTGTTCTTATGTGTTGTCCTTATCTTTCCGCAGGAATCGTTGAACTTATATAATTTAATTTAATTATGGAAAACTTTCTTGCGGTACCAATTTAAGATTTCTTAAATTTGAGCATAAGATAATGTTGTGAAATTATAATTAAACAACATGTAAATATCCTTTTCCTAGCATAAAAACAAAATGAATACTATATCGTATGAAAAATTACTATAATTAGTTATATTTTGATTGTAACAGAACTGGCATCTACTCATGTGAAAAAAAGAAGAAGAAAGAACTGGGATCTGGCATCTTTATCTATTTAGTTGTAAAAAAAGAAAAAAGAAACAAGAATTGGCATCTACTTTAGGCTTCGTAATGTTGATGTCAGCAGGCCAAAAAACTAAGTATTGTCAACGGTTCCATTCTCTGCCATCTTTTCCCCCCTCGTACTTAGTTTACTTCTATCTCTAATCCGTTTGTAAAAGAATATTAAATTTGACTGAATAATGAATAATTAACTTAAAAAGAAAAGGAATAATTAAGATGTTAGAAATTTAAGTCCCTTAATTAAACATATAACATTGATTTCAATCTCAAAATTGACTTGAATATCTTAGTCATCTCTCTACTAATTCATCTGGTTGTCTAGGAACAAGTTGATTTTTAAAAATTATCAATAGAAGTTATTAGTAAAATTATATTTTTTATGTATAGACAAACACATTTGTTGTATTTATTTTAACATCTTGATATAGACTTTCTTGTATTAGGAAGATTTTTAATTTTCTCATGCTGCAGGATATGTCCTGTTTATTGTTGTATCATTTTGGATTTAATATAATTTACATTTTTCCCACTATAAGAGTGGCAACTGAGAAATATTTTGATTTAAAAAAAATACAAAGTAAATAATATGATAGTTCCTTGTTGCATCTGTGTTTTGTTGCCATGAATTGGCCAGCTGGATCAATAGCATCCTTGAATTGAATTGAATATATAAAAACAACAAATTAACAAATATATGCATATATATGGTTTCTCTGTAAATGCGAATCAAGCGACAATGTGGGCGTTCTTCTCTTTATTGTTGGTTTGGTTGTGGTCACTGCTCAGTGCCCCACGTACTGCTGCTAGCTCCAAACTCTTGTCCCCAAATATTAGTGTTTAGTACTATGTGTGGACACTGATACAATATAGTAGTATTTTTTTTTCTGGCTCTATGTAATTAAGGTATCTTGCATAAACTCATTAATCATTGTTGGTTTCATAATAGTAGTCTTTAGAGTTAGTTCAGTGTAGTTAATAACTTATATTTCATAAATAGGGTATGTCTAGTTTGTTCTTTATTTTTTTTAATCTTTAATTGGTTTGATATGTTTTATTAACAAAGTACAAATGATTATCGTTATTCTCAAACAAAATCCTACATTCCAGTTCTAACATTACGTATATAAAAGAAACTTGTTAAAAATTAAGGAGTTAGTCTTTTTTTTATTATATTTACAACTATTATAAAAGAAATAATCTTATTTGATGTCATTTTTCTTCTGAATATTTTTATCCTCAACCATTATAAATTATTATAACATTTTATTTTATAAACTTCTAGTAATAATTACATCTTTCAAAACAAATTACACTCAATTACGCATAATTAATTACATGAAGTATTTTTTGGCACTAGTATTTATAAATATGATAAGTTAGGTACAAGGAAATACCCAACATGAATAATACATATCAGAATCCTAAGCAGAAGAGTGTAAATTCAACTATGAAGCCCTCCCATGGTTATATGCTATTAATGCATGAATAAAAGATAACCACGTGTATCTGCAATCACCGAAATTAAATCCTACAAAAATTCGAAGAGCCTTATCAGCATCAATAATTCCATCACGAAACAGAACGTAGTATCATTAAATTACCAATCACCATGATCCAGCCAAGAACTATTGATGAGAAAAACAGACTACCAATTTCTTCAAAATTCTGCAATATCCCATATATAGAATGACACTCCTGCCGTCTTTCTACTTATACGTAATTAATTACTTTGCTTCTTCTTTTTTCTGCTTTTAATATGATATAAAATTATCAAATTTTTTAGAAATACGGTGTATAAGAGCCATCACAAATATTTGCTTACAGCAAACAACATGTAAATTAATTACATGCTAGACTAGGATATATTGGTATAGAGAATACAAATTAATAATTATATTATCAAATAGTTTTGAGAACTACTTTTAATCTAGTCAATAATCATTATAATATACTTAGCTATTACGTTCATTTCGTTTATCAAGTTTTATACAGACTTAAATTACAAATTACATCTCAATATATATTGCCTCAAATTAATAGAGTTGAAACAAAACTTCCAATTGAAATGAAATTCTTTTAGCATTCATATGTTAAATGCGCTTTTATATTAGAATATAAAGTTAATTTTCTGACTGTAACTATTTGAGCTTTATTTTTTAAAATTAATTAATTCAAATAAAGTATAATGATTAAAAATTATGTATCTCACTCTTTCACGATGGTACGCGAAATTAATTTTTTTTTCAAATCTGATTAATTTTAAGGTACAGGTAAAAGAAATATCAATTACTTATTTCAATTATATAAAAATGTGCACTTTTAAACTTTTCAAATAGTAAATAATTTTACTTTTTATGTAATAGTAATTTATATATTATTTAAACGTAGATACTTTTAGAAAACCTTAATTATTTTCATTTGCCTAGTCCCATACGTATTTTTTTTTATTTAAAACGAATCCTCATGAAATGTGAAAAGATGTGTAAACTTAGCAAAAGCCACTAGGAAGCATCTCATTGGCCACTGCTTATATATAGTTTTTCTCTAGTTGCACGCACATGGATGTACAAAAGTAACATCAAATTTATTCCTTCACAAAATTTTCCAGCTACAATGCCAATAATTTATGCGCATCTTCATGCACGTGTAAAGGTGTGAGACACTTATCACAATGCTGCCACTAATATATTTTTGCACACAATTCTCATCAACTATGGTAAAAAAAAAAGTGATTGTTTTCCACCAGTATAATCAGTAGTAAAACAAATTTAAGCAAATTAGGTGAATTCGGGGAGTGCTTCACTTCACATTAATGCTGAGCCAAAATCATAGTTATTGTATTTATCATTTATTATAAATAATAACTTATAAGATTTTGTTAACAAGTATCTTTAAAATAAATCATAAGATAATATAAAAAATATAAGGAACAACATAACTTTCTATTTTCTAATAAAATTATTTATATTTTAAATTTCTTAACTAGTAGGATACGAATTAGTATTTGTCTAACTTTTAAGTAATAGTTAAAGTGAGTAATAATTGATTTCAGTATAGCTCCCTAGTGTGTGTAGAACGTGACATTTCTGTGAATAAGTGCGGTGGTGAAACAGCGTTATAGACTTGGTGGGATACAATGATAACCAAACATAGCGCGACATTTGTAATAATTGTATACCCATGCGTTTGATCTTTTGGTGTCCAAATTTTCAACCTTGCTTTCTTGGTACGAAAGAATTTTTAACAATGCGTGGCTCAATCGGGTAATATAATTATAATGGGTGTGGCATCAATATCAATATATATATAATTCCTATTTTTCTTATATTACCCCAAAGATTTTTTTCTTGTTTTTTTCAATCGTTTTTCTCCCTTCTTTCTTCGGATTCGATTTGCCTTTGGTACTTGTACAAGCCATCTCTTTAGCGCAAAAATAAAGCATAAAGCTCGTGCCTGCACTTTCCATTGTGCTTTGTGTGTGTGTGTGTGTTTTTCGTCTTCCTCTGAATGCTAAATGTGCTGTATTTTATCCAATGATCCAGATCTCAATCTATTTTCTAACAACTTTAATCGAGGCTAATTATGACAATATTCGTAGCTGTCTTTATTTAATAATTCATAGTGCCATAACAATTTTGTTTTTGGATGAAAACAAAGGTATAACAATCATGCGACATAATCAAAAAATCTTCTTTTCCAAGGAGAATTAATCAAACACGACACTTTATGCAAAATTAGCCATTATGAAAAATTATTACAAGTTTATTTGCTTTAGAGTAATTAATATCCTAGATATTTCTCCATATAAGAGCCATTTAGTATTACAAGTGTGAGAGATGAAATTGAGTTTAAGCTTCTAAGATGACCACATGTATCCAATATTTAAGGAAGAAACCCTAAGATAATGGACATGATCTCCAAATGCATTGAAAACTAAGACAACCAACTATAGTACAAGAGGCAGATATAACACAATGAAGTCAATATTTTAACATTTTGACAGGTAAACAACCTTAAATGACTTTGTCAAACTACTCTAACTTTCAAACTTGGAGTTAATTTGCAGGGTTGTGTACCCTTCCGATCCTAAGCTACATGTTGAGCTTCATCAAGCCTCTTCAGTTTGATTACAACACTCATGATTTGCGATCGAAACTGTGTAACCTCCTAACCGAATTGTAACTCAAAGAACCCCAACATGCTTCTTCGCGTTTTCAGACTTAGCTTATAAACACTTGTTACTTACAGCACTATATATCTTCCTAGATCCAAATGCCTAGTTAGCATATTGTTTATACTTTTTATCAGTAACATATTGTTTAATAAAACAATTAACATAAGACATTCTCTGTGTCGATATAACTTCTAACCAAAGATAGGTTGCAATACCCAGCTTCCACTAATTAACTACGCAGACCTAGAGGAAAACATATCATTAAAAGTGATTGTTAGGGCATTTATGAATTACTCCAATAAAAAAAGCATAAGTAATGTTTGACATCCCTTGACTAATTACACCATTCAACTTTATAACTTTGAAAGTATTTTTAAGCGACTTTTATTGTTGTCAATAGTACAACTTTGTCAATGAAGACAAATCATCATCATTATCTTAGAATTAGAGAAGAAATTAATTTTTTTTATATATTTTACTTCAAATGCTAATTAGTATCTCAAGGATATTATTAAGAAATTTAAAATATAAATATTTTTTTTTAAAATGAAAAATTATACTGTCCATAATCTATTTTATATTTTTCTCTTTTAGATTTTAACCAATATTTTAAGGATCCTATTTAGCAAAGTCCTTATTTTATTTTTATTCGTTGATGGTAAGCTTGCGTCTTTTACGCACGCAGCACAATGCCAAATAGAGGACAAATATTAAGATAAACCAACGATGGTGTTTGATAAAAATAAAAAATAAAAAATTGAAAAGATTAAAATAATTAACATTATCATTTAAAAAATAAAATAATAAAGATTATACAATATATAAATTAAATACCATAGTTTTGAACTTTGATATCATTATTCACAAATTTATAGAAAAAAATACAAAAGAAATCTATAAAAATTTCACAAGTCATTTTTTTATTATGATATTAGTGTAAAATATTTATCACATTTTTTTATTCACAAAGTTTGAAAGAGACCTTGTTTAATTGAGACTAGTTTTATTCAAACCAATGACTTATTGGTAATTCACAAGTCATATTGTATATGTTTTCTTATACTAAATTAAGGAGGTAAAAATCACATAAAATAAATATATATATATATATATATATATATTATGAAATTTTTAATTTTAAAAAATATTTTAAAGTCAGCCATAAGAGTTGATGTTATAAAAACAAATGGTAATATTAATATAAGATTGTCAATAATAATAATAATAAAAGAGACCAAAGATTACATTATGTATAATTTTTCAATGACTATAATTATGTAAATTAAAATTTCCCAAACTCTTTCAATGACTTAAAATTATTAATAATTTTAAAAAACTTTAAAGAAGATTACAGAAAATCTTACTAATGTTAAGTACAAATAGAAATAAGTTTAATATGTGAGGAATCATATTACTCCAGCCTGATTCAACCACTGAATTATAAATTTATATTTCCTTGATTGTTTATGGTAAATTTTATTAAAAATAAATAACAAATGATTCATATTTTAGGTCACTTTAAAATAATAAATATTATGTTGATTTTGATCTATATAAATGAATTTTAAAAAATTATATTAAAATAATTTTTGTATATATAATTTATGTAAAGAAAATTTTCAAACAACAATAAATTTTGAAGAACAATTATTATTAAATAGTGTAATAGCTAACGAGAATATACTAGTATAATTTGATCTCATATATATGTGTGTGAGAGAGATTAGTAATAGAATAATTAGTAATAGTGTAATATCTAAATTTCACTATTAGAAAAATTGAAATTAGTAATAGAATAATTTATATGCAATTTTTTAAAAATAATTCATCTCTAAAAGTTAGCAAATTCATAATTGATAAGGATGAAATAATTTTTTTCATTATTTTTATTGTTTACCATGATATTTCTCAAGAGTATTCATCAATATTATTGATGACTTATCTTTATCAAAAAAATATGAATGATCATTTTTATTGGAGTCTCCCATTTTAATTAGATATATTTTTCTATCTATAATATTCAAACTAATTTTTCATTTGATTACTAATTTATTGATTTTCAGTAGTGTTTATAAACAAACATGGGAGAATATGCATAATTGATACATATCTATAAAACATTATTTGGGTTTCGGGTTTCGGTTGTACATGCATGAAGATTATGACCCCCTTGGGCCTTGGATAGTCGTGATGGGTTAATTTTCGTTTTAAGGCATGTGGCGATTTGAAAAGATATTGAAGGCTTGAGTTAATAAACTTTTAGTTCAATTATGAAAGATTATTCAATCAAATACATCACCTTCTTAAAATGAAATGAGTATTAGTATTTTTGAGAAATTAATGTCTGGTTTGAGATTCATTTTGAGGATTTGTCTTACTTTTATTTAGGTTAAAAAAGAATTTTGATCTCTTATTTACAATTTAGGTTTTGGTTTCATCCTTTAAATGTAGTAAAAAAAAACTTTGAAACCTTAAAGAACTATAGTGGAATTTTTTAAATATAAGAAATTAAATGAAAACCTTAAATGTAGATAAAAACCAAAATCTAATTTAATCAATTTTTTTTTATCATTTTATTATTTTTATCCTATAATATGTATATTATTAGGTGAGGCTGATGATTGTCACGGAGTGGCCCATATATGGGATTGGGTTATGTAATTGTGTGAATGTGTCACAAGGAGTGGAGAGATGCTGCTCATTCACAAGGTGCCACAGAAAGTGTGGCTCATGTGATGAATGAATGTGAATTGTTGGGACAAGAAGTACAGTGGAAGAAATTGTCATTTTTTATACTATCCTATTAAAATAATAATATATAACAACTATAATAATATTTAATTTTAAAATTCATGAAAACTGAATAATTTTAAAGAACAATAAAAAAAAACAACACAAAAAAAGACAACACACAAACTAAATTCAGGTCATATCCACAAGACTAGTTTCTTTTCTGTGGTCCGTGCGGCCTGCAGCTGCAAAATCTTGGACATGACACTGCCAAGCGTACGTTTTCAAGGTTCACATGCCACTCTCTGCAAATGTCCCTCTCACATGCAATTCCTAGTTATATTTCACTTCATTGGATTCTGCCCACTAGAGTTTCCTCACTTTAATTACATTTTACCAATTATCACTATTTATGATTCTTACACATTTCTTTGCAAAAAGTCAAGACATTTGTTTCACTTTTATGTCATGTCCCTAGTAATATACTCCTACACGAGTAAAGATCCTCTCCAATGGAAGTCTCCATCTATTTTCTAATGGAGACTTTTATTAAATAGAGGGAAGATTAATAATATTTTTCTTTTAAAATTATTTGTTTTTTTCATTTATACATTATTATTATTATTATTGTCTATATAAAACAATCTAACATATTTATTATTTTGAAACGGAAGGAATACTAAATATGTGATTAATATATTATTCGTAAAAAATAAAAAATGTGATCAAGAGCCTAATTCCTAAATACTTATGTAGTTATGGGT
Source organism: Glycine max (assembly GCF_000004515.6). Classification (NCBI taxonomy): domain Eukaryota; kingdom Viridiplantae; phylum Streptophyta; class Magnoliopsida; order Fabales; family Fabaceae; genus Glycine; species Glycine max. The sequence continues at coordinate 49,139,659 of NC_038250.2, read as the reverse complement.
GAAAAAACATTTATTTAAAAAAATCAGTTTCTTAAATAAATATCACTACTTTGATAAATTAGTTCTTAATTTTCAATCAAGATACTCTCCTTTTAAAAAAAAATCATAAAAAAATTAATGTAGACTTTTTTCTTACATATGAGAGTAGCCTAAAATGTTGACTAATATAAGGTTCTGTCACTTGAATCAACACAGCTAGAGAATGTTGAATTTAAACAATATATTCAGTTATATAAAGTACCTCACTGACGCCTTTTCAGATTAAAATTTTGACTAAATTACTTAAAACAAAAAACAAAAAGCTCTACATGTTAATTTTACTAGAATTTGGACTTTTGGACTTCACGTGTTACATTCTTTAAATTTACATAATAAAAGTAAATCGAATAAATTTCTTTTCTTTTTTACAGAAAAATCGATATATTTCTAAAGTTATAGAATATTGGATGTATAAATTTTTTATATAAATTTGTACAATTAAACAATTGCCTAAAAAAAGTGATTTTCATGCTACCGGGGATGCATGGAATTCAAATCAAGATAAAAAGCTGCTGTTGTACGACTAATAAAGAAAAGCAACATTTGGATTTTCTGCACCTTACTGCTTTGGTTCTGAAACAACCAGCATTGTGATTAATACTTTGTAACCCCACTACATGAATTATCTCGTACCATTTTTTCATCTACTTGCTCCATCATTAGTGGATCATATTTTCTGCCATTTCTGGGTCATACTTTCAGTTTTCATCTCTATTTCTACCTTTTCAGCAAAGGATGAAGAGCATGTTTGTTTTTGAGTTGCAAAGTTATACTTGGAATAAAATGAAGTTTCTAAAAATATTTAAAGATTTTTTTTTTTGTAATATTAAGTTTGTGAATCATTACATTTATTTTGAAATTCGTGTATTACATTTTGAACTGAAATTTAAACATACACTAAACATGAAACCATGAATTGAATAGATTAACTATTATGAATTTTTATATCTCTCGAGTTCAATTTGTTCTTTTTAGTATAATAGAGTAACTTGACTTCATCTTCTTCATTGGAGAATAAGTCTCACATTAATAAATTAAAAGAAATATAAGTAAGAAGATAATGAATTTAAAGTGTCAAATTTTTGTAATACACATGAGTCAGTTAAAAGTCTATTAACACGTTCTCTTATTACACTCCAGAGTAAGGACCTAAAAACAAATTTTAATATTCTTCGTTGATACAGAGGTGATAATCTTTTTGGTGTTTGCTACGTGGGTGGGGATACGTCCATTTTCTTGGTACAATTGCCATTACCTGCATAACAGTTTTGGCATTGTGCATGTTTCAATCATGCTGAGGGACCAAAACTCTTATATTTCGAGGCAACGTGCTTATGAGCTTGGAGCTCAAGACCCATTAAAAAGGGACCCAAACAACTTTTTTATTGATTGAAAAATGAATATATTAATAAAGTGAATAATTTTAAGAATTCTATTGAAGAATAGTCTTAGGTATTCTATTATGGGCCAACTTTCCATGTATCCATGTAGCAGAGCCCGATCTATTGTGTTATGGATCAACTGTTCATTAACTAGAGACAGGGTAAGGGATGGGTCTTGGAATGTTGGCCCAAAATAGTGATGGGTTTCTTTCTCCTAAGCCTTACTCTTTTAACAACAAAAAGCATTGAATGGACATGTGAAGAGTTTTCTGGAACCATCTAATTTTATGAACCCCATAGATGGTGTTGTTTTCTGCACTCCAATTATTGTTTCCCGCACTTCTCATTCTCATTGTATTCCAAAAAAAAAATATTCTAAAATGTAAATTTGTATTGCAGAATGCAATAGGAAATGCAGAAAACAATAGTGGGAGTATAGGAAACAAATGCCCCACACAGATAATCCAAAAGTCCCAATAGAGTACAGTCTGATTAGGGTTTTTGCTTCCTGTATTCTTTTCAAAATGTTTTTTTTTTTTACATTTTGGATTGGTCATTCTGAAGCCAAAAAGAAAGTGTATTTTGAAATGTAATTTTACATTTTAGATTCACCTTCCAGAAGGCAAAAAGAAAGTGCAGGAAGCAATAGCCCTAGTTTTTCTTTCTTATTTTAAATTTGGTCCTCACCAATACAGCTGGACTCTTTTCAACAAAAGCTAGGATTTACTGAAGGCCCGTTCTATTTGCACCCTCTTTTTTCTTTTTAGACTCTTTGCTTTCTATTATCAATATAGATCCCACCAATATAGATTTGTTTTTATTTTTACTTTAAATTAGTCTAAATCGAAATTAAATATTTGTATAAATTTTGTTTATGATTTCATCATATTATCCGTATTTTATATCTACATTTTTTTTTTATTTTCATAAAATTACCATACAAGATGTATTTGTTTATGAATAACACATTTCTCATACTAAAGAGTTTAACTTAGTTGATTGAACATTATGTTGTGTGTTTGAGTTATTATAAATTCACCGATACTTGAATTTGAGTCCTATAATTAAATAAAATATAAATCCACTCTCATATTTTTGGGCGTAGCTTTCGTATAACTGTTAAAATGGTATTATAGTCCACACATATGGAAACAGTTGAAGCATCTCAAAAAACGATTAGTAAAAAGATTGAACGGGGAAAAGGAAAAGAAAACCTTAATAAGTAAAAGTTAATTTATACTTAACAACTACAAAATCTTATCCCACTGTATAAAGTTAGTTGTATGAATTATACAACAAAATTTTATTTTATTCCACTCCATAAAATCAGTTATATAATCACATGACATCATTTGTCTCGATTAAAAAAATCAAAACTTCATGAATAACAACCTTTATGCCCAAGGCAACGAAAAAAAAAAAAGTTTGGTCTCTAAACTCAGAAAACTGGAAAACAATTCCAACCAATAAATAAAAGCAACCCTTGTGGTCTCTCAAGCCTAAACTTGAAGGATAAATCTAGAATGACGACTGAAAACAAGCAACAACTGGGTCAAATCAATTGAACATGTGAGGAAGTATTGAAAAATAAGTTCCACTTTAGTGGGGTTAGAAACAAATAAAACACTGCAATATTGGTATGATATATTTTTGTCATCTCAAACAAAAATAAAGTGATGGATTAAGAATGACTCTAAATTGAATAGTGATTGCTGATACAGATCTTGTGGTGTGTTGTAAATTGGAATTGTCAATTGGGTCACCACCACCACCTTCCAAATTCTAAATGATTGGTACGATTCTGGCTTTCCTACAGCAAAAAATGTTTACGTGTCAATTTGTCTTTTGCTTTCTATCTTCCATTGTTTTCCAAGGTACACAAGTGACAAGGGTCTCCACTTCCACCACCAATATTAATTTCTCTATGGGATTTTTCTGGCACCAGAAACAACAAATGTGTGTAAAGTCGTGAAACTGTTCTTTTCCGTATCTTGAGCACTTAAGCTTTAAAGAAGCCATGATTGATTGTGACACCAATAATATTCTTTGGGCTGGGTCTTCATGCATTTCGTCAAAGGATTCGAATGAACGCAATGCTTCGAACATGCATGGTGGAGACCCATGCGACTTCATTGGTCACAAGATAATTCTTTTTTTTCACCTATACATTCAATGAAAATAACACACAAAAAGCTTAATCTTAGTCATAGTCATACATGCACCAAGTTCGTGTGTCACACCGTTCCTTTGCTATTTCCTTCGTTTATCATATATTATTACGCTTATTTAAATGGGTTCAATAGCCATATATATTATTAATATAACTTTTAAAATAATTATTATAAAAGATAATAAATTTATTATGTATAATGATTATAATTCTTTTATCAGTGTATAATTCTTTTTCTCTATTTATATTTGCAGTTTCATTACTTTATCTAATGATTACAACCACTAAAATATTTCTCCTTTCTAAAGGAGATAACAAAAAAAGGCCCTAGATCATGGATCTAAGAAGAGGTTAGCAAGCCCATTGGTTTAGTCCTGTTGTCACATTCTCGGTAAGTATTAATTAAAGTTAAGTAATTGAAACAGTCGTCAGAACTACTATTAACAAAATTATTTGCAACCTTTTCAAATTAATAGCCTTTTAAAATAATACAATTTCTAAACCTAGTCTCTTTGTTAAGGGGATACACTAATGATTAATTGGAATTATTTACAGCATATTAATTAGCTAACATACTAGTATTTTATATGAATAAATACCTGTGATTAATTAGGTGAGGACGTAGCTGGCATAAAGACTCTCTCTCTCTCTCTTGAAGACAAAGACTCTTTTGCATGATTGTAATCATGTTCACTTTTTTGGTCAATGAAGTTCTTCTATTTTTCTTAAATTACAATTTTATGTTTTATATTTTTTTTATTAATGTTTGCTTTAATTCTTTTTTTTTTTTTAATAAGTAGCAATGCATATATTTAAAACATAGTATTAAAATGCTTCGATTTATCTTTTTCATATACTATTTGTCTATCAAAGTAATGCATATTTTTAAAAATTGATTATAAAAATAATTAACTTAGAAGTTATATACAAGTGATTATTTTTTATTAGTTGATATTGTAAAAACTTTAAGCCTTTTACATTAACTGTGCATACATATTAAATTATTAAAAACTAAAAAAAATCTAATTTAGTTGGTTAAATATGATGTGGAGTGAGTTATTATAAATTTTTGTATATTTATTTTGAATTTATATGGATAAAAATATAGAATAAATTACTTTCGCATTTCCCTGTCTTTTTCTCATATTGCACCCGATATTTATCTTTTTTTTTACATTACTTTTACACCCCTTTTTTTAATGTCGTTAACTAATGTCAATTGAAATATATGAGTAGATAAAATTGCCCTTTGTTGCACCCGTATCCTGTGTTTTTTTATTAAATTACACCCGATATCCCTCCTTTTTTTTTACATTACTTTTACTATCCTTCTATTAACGTCGTTAACTAACGCCAATTGAAATATGTGAGCAGACGAAATTGCTCTAAAGTCTTTGTTAAATACTCAATAACAAATTAACAATCAACTCTGTGAATGAATATTTCTTAAGTTAATAACAGTTTTTCCTTTAATATTTGACTCTTATTTCATTGTTATTAATACTTGAAGAAGATACAACTTTTGATTGAGACATTATATCAAATAATTAAGAGACTTTTTGTAAGATACAAAAAAGGAGGGGTGTCAGATGCAATCTGAAAAAGACACAAGAGTGTAAGTGTGAAAAATAAGATGAGAATATTTTAGACTTGAATTTTTATTAAAAGTCATCTTATTAACATATGTATACTTTCTATTAAATTATTAATTAGTGGTTAGAAGAAACAGAATCGGTGTGTAATATAAGCTAAATAATTAAAAAAAGTTTATAGGATAAAAAAAAAAGCGTCAAATACAATTTAAAAAAACACCGAGATATGAGTACAATTTACTCAAACATATATTATAGTGCCGAAATAGTGACCGTCTGTCGTTTTGTATCTCAACATCGTTAAATTAGGGCTTAACAAAACAATTTGAAGTAAATAATATAGGGTACACTAAAAGAACAAGTAGTAGTTAATTAAAAAGAGAGAAAGTGAGAGAGGAGAATAACGCCAAGAATAGACCACTCCGCGCACTCACTCATCAGAGTGTTCTTGGGACCAAACCAAACCGGAATCAGCTGAAAACATAGCAAGTCACACTTTGCGTTGCTTTCACGTGGCTTGCTATCATTATAACTCCCACAACTGCTACCGTCATTGCAATGTCCACACAAACAAACAAACTTTATCGCACTATTTAATAACACAACTCTAAACATAAAAAACAATAACCAAATTTCAGGCCACCCAACTAACATTACACAAATACTTGTCAATTAACTAGTTGTAAAAAATGACACAATCATAGTAATTAATAAAAAAGTACTAACTTTAGGTACGGAGAAATTCAATCCAATAAATTATTTTATTAGACATAAATAATTAATATGTTAAATTTAAAATTCATCAACTGGGGATGATATTCCAGTTCAAAATTTTATTTATTTTTTAATCGAACCATGAACAGTCACACCTTTTTTTCCATGTACAGAAAAATTAAAACAAAAAAAAATTGAATTGAATTTGAAATTTCTCTATAATTTCATTTCCATTCATCAAATCAAATCAAATACACACACAATAGTACTTTACAATTTTAGCATAGTTAGAGACTCATCTCAGCTTGAAAATAGCCATGAAATCACAGCCTCCACTCCAATCCGAACCCGGGACGACTCCAACCCTTTGCCATCTCCTGGATCGACATTTTTGTGAAACCATTCTTTGTTTTTGGTGTACAATGACGATAACAAGGACCCAACATGTAATAAATCCTCGTACATCTATCTCAACCGTCACCACTAGACCAATCCTAATGGATTTTCCCAAACCATTCTCTCGCACAAATCACATAAAAATAATACACTCACTAACATCTAATAATAGAATGAGATCTTAATGTAATAATGTGCTTCTCCCTATGTACTCTTAAAATCCCCTCACCCCATCTTCCTGAGGTAATAATGATAATAATTACATAAAAAAATTTCTCATCATAACTCAAATTTCAACCAAAATGAGGGTTAATTGAATTGTCGTACCTTGCAAAACTCGGGCGAGTCACCACTGAACCGAACCCTCAAATATGCTCAAAATAACGGTTTAGTTTGGTTGGATTTGAAAAATTACCAGATGGTTTTGTCAGTGGGGCCATGTAGGAGTGGTCTGGACTCAGGCCAGAAGTCGAGGTTGTTGCTGATGCCGACGTGGCAGTGGTGTCTCTGAAAGTCGTCGAGTTCGAGGTTTAAGAAGCGGTTCGATTTGGCCGGGTCGGACCGGGAAATGAACCGGAGAACGTCTTGGAAGAGCGTTTCGTCGCAGGGGATGGCTAAGGGTCCGTGGTTGGTGAAGCCGTACTCTTCCTCTGCTTGTAGGAGGAGCTTCTTGAAGACGGGGTGGTTCAGGTACGTGGCGCGCACCACGAATCTGGTGAGGTTGCTGCCCACGCACACCGCCACGTGCCCCGCGGGCACATCGGACGGTGGTGCACGGTTCGCGGACATTCGGGCCTTGTTGCGCCACCGCCGCAGCATCTGCCGGAGACGTACAATGTGTCGGATTTGGCTGCATTTCGCTGACATTTTGATTAGTGTTTCACTTTTGCTGTTGTTCTTCTTTTGTGTTGCAATATATGGAAGTGATGATAAATGCTTGAAGCTTGAAAGAGAGCGAGATGTTAAAAATCAAGGGTTGCGGGGATTTGAAGAATGCAGAGAGATTGAGAATTTATAGTGGGGAGGTTGGGAAAGTGGCCTTGGTGTTTGGGGATAATTACAAACTAGTCACTGCTACTGTCTCCGCTTCTTGTAGCAAAGTTATTGGTTTATTCATGGCTACATATCAATTTTAGTTCTTGAAAATCTGTCACTTAGTAATAAATTAAGTCTTAAAAAATGGAAACTTTAAATTTGGTATTTGAATATGAAAAACAAGTGAGATAAATAAATGAGCTGCTGTATAATTTGTGAGATTGTTTTAATAATAACTAATCATGAATTTGATAATAAATTTAATATTAAGTTATAAAATTTTGGAATTGAATTGTTATTAAATTGTTCGTAAGATCAAATTGTATTTTTTTTTATATTTAAAGATTAATTTTTTTATCTTTTAGAAATTAATTTGTCACTTGTCTCATATTAGAGAAAAATAAATTTATATTTTATTTATTTATTATAGTAATTTAATTATTTTAGTGAAAAAATTTATGATTAAATTTGCTCAAACTTATAGTTTTTGCGGATTGCTTGATTTTTTTGTTACATTTTCTTCCAAGAAATAACGTGTGTCTTTCGTGAAAGAATTATGATTCCGTACTTCTCTAAAAAAAAATTCCTTTTGAATTTGATAAAACCATTTTAAAAAAAAAATAATTTTTTATCTTAATATTTTATGTGGTTATATGTTAAAGATTCTAATTCTGAATGATTGATTAAACTTATTTCTAAAATAAGTATGTGCTACTTATATCTCACATTAAGAAAAAAAAGGTAAACTACTTCCGGACTCCTATATATATATAACTAAGATATTAAAATTTTTATTATTTTTAATAAATTTTAATCAATAAAATAAAAGAGAATATGTTTAATATAAATAAAAAATAAGTGCTTGTTTAACTACGAGAAACAATTACTGATAGTTTTGAAAAATAAGTTGGTAATTTCATTATTATTTATTTGATACACGCGTTTTTACTTTTTTACTCACGATTTTTCATATTTATAATATTTTTGTTTATTATTCGAGGATTAGAAAGGGAAAAAAAAAAGAGTTAAAGTGCTGGTACGTACTATTGTTAAAAAAATAAAAAATTCTATAAGAAATGACCAAAATACTATTAACTTCGCGCTTACACTTTACCGGTTTACCCTATAACGGGAAGAAAGTTTGACCAATTGACCACTTTTCGTTCGTGTTATTGAATGAATAAATGTACTGACACTGACTCGTAATATTTTTACGAAAGGAAATAATACAAGTTAGTATTAACTTATTTTAAAGAAATGAAAATCGAAACTTGAGGACATACTTAAACTGAAATAAAAAGAATAAATTGAAAGAGAGTGGAATAAAAAAATATCATCTTATCAAGTTTCATTATTTAAAACAAAATACTGGAAAATGAAACTAACGTTTCATTCATTGATATAGGACCAAAATTTGAACATTTGAAATTTAGCTTTCATAATAACAACTGTATATTAAATATTTTCTTCACATCTTTTTCAAATACTTCTACTTGTTCGTTAAATAAATTATTATTATGGATACGTTTAAATTAAATTATTTTATAAAATATGTTTCTAAACTTTTTAATGATTTTTTTTAAAAAAAACTTCCAAAAATATCTTATTTATAAAGCAAAATATAAACGTAGTCTTGTAAATGTGAACAATATATATAATCGAACAGTATTAATTTTTAGTTTATATGAATTAAATTTTAATTATAATATTTTTATTTTTGTATTCATTATGCTATTTATATATTATAGATCACTATAAACTATTTGAAATATAAAATAAGTTAACCTAATTCTTTTTATCAATAAATACTAATTTTTTAGAAATATTAATGAAAGAGATGTGAACTCCCGGATTCTTCCTCTTTTCCTTACCCTCAAGTTTTCCTTTTCGACCATCAAACCTACCCTAAGTCTTCTAAATTAACCTAAAACTACTAAGATGTTTTTTTATTTTTTTTTTGTGGATATACAAAATTTTATTAGCTGAGAACTCATTTTATTATTTTGTTCCTAACATGTAGCAATCGTCAATTTTGAACTATCAGTTCGATTAACTTTTAATTTCATATTTTTTATGTAAATTATTGTTAGGTTTAATTACTTGTTGATTTATGTATTTATAAAAAAAATCGGCTTCTTATATTTAAGAAACATCATCTTTTAATTCCTACATGTATCACTTTTAATTCCTGTTTCTTACATATGTCATTTTAAATTCATTTAGTTCTTAGGAGTCATGAGAATGACTAAAAAGAATTAAAATGATATGTGTAAGAAGTAGAAAGAAATATTTTTAAATAAAGTGACTAAATAGGCAAAATTTCGTACCTTTGTGTTTACGAATAAAAAAAGACCACAATATGTTTCGTTTCATTTTCAGGCGGAAGTAATGCTAATTTTACACATTTAATTTAGGCAGTCCACAATTTTTATTTTGCTTTTCAATTAATACATAATAAGTAAATCTTATTCAATTTTTTTTTCAGTAACCGAATATTTTAACACCGTGACATAAAAAAAGAAAAATTTATAACTTAAACCCTACTCACCAATTGAATTGTCCACATCTATTGTGACATTTTACGAGTTTAATTTATGGGAGCCTTCGTTCAATTTTTATCAAGCATGTACGGTAGTGGTTGCTATAAAACCTATTAAATTATGTAAATTTAATTTATATTTAATAAGATCTACATAATTTTTTACTAATAATTAAAAAAATACAATAATGCTAACATTTTTCATAATTAATTGACAACGTAAACAGACAGCAGTCAAACAAAGAAATGAAGAATTGGTTATAACACCTAAAATTGCTCGAGCAAGAACATGAGTGAAAGTGTGAAACAGGTTCAATTGGGCAATGTAACAATTTGAGGGTAAAATCTGTGTTCCCAAAAATCTGTGTTCCGTTGACAGCTAATCCTTTCTTTGTATACCTCTCAGGAAACAATTTCTATTGTCAAAGAAACCGCATTTTTTATTTAAAGTTTTATGAAAAGGAAAAGAATTGTCAAATTTAGTTAAATCTTTATAATATTTTTTATAAAAATAAATTTCACCAATTTGACTTTGAATCCCATGATATTGTTCTAATGACTATATTTTAGAGGTGATGGGAGTTTAACTCAGATGCTTAAGTAAAAGTTTTTGAGTTGTTATAAATTTTTTTGATATTATTTTGATTCTTATAAATAAATAAAAAATTATATTTTAAAGATCTCACTTACATAAAAATTTATTTATAATTAAAATATCACATCATGTATTAAAAAAGTAATATAATAAAGTATTAATTAAATTTTTAGTTATATAAAATTTTATAAAGTTAATCATTTCATAAAAACTCTTGTTGTTACAGGGATTGAATTTATAAAATTTAATATTCATAAAATATTGTTAAGAATATCATACATGTTACCAAATATAACACTTGTTAGTTAATTGATCATGTCTCATTAACAAATCAATCATTCAAGAGTAATGGAAAGTATGCAACTCTCTACATTAGGAAATTAGTATGACCTTCAGACTCAAATTAATGGGTATCCATAAAAATGACTCATAATAAGAAAGGTTTTTTTCTTCGACAAACATATATAATAAGAAAGGTTTTTATTATCCATCAAGCGAGTTTGTTCCATATATGGATAATTACTAATTGCTAACAAAAACAAAAATTTAAGTACAGGAATGAGTACTATAATAACTGACTCGACTTATATTTGTATAAGATGATTAATTTTTTTCTGTAAAAAAACACGATTAAATTTTTATAACTTAATTAAATTTGAAATCTTTTAAAATAATTTTTTAGATGATGTCTGTTAATTCTATTTTAATGATTTATAATGAAGAATTAAATTATTTTTTAACATTTTAAATCAAATTATATATTATTGTACTTTTAATCAATACATTTTTATTAATTTTTCATCATAAATGTCAGTATTGTAATAATATTCATGTTTTATGAATTTATTAAATAAATATAATACTAAGAAATCGTAGTTAATTAAATATGGATAATGAATTTATATATAAATATGTATGTACCTTACGAGTGAAAATAGGTATATGAAACCATTAATCACATTAGTATAAATTCGGGTACAAATATTTTTTTAAAAGAAAAAATAAACACAAGTACTGCACTATGCCATTATTTATTACCACTCCTATTAAGAAATGCATTAATTTTCTTAACTTTCTATGAGAAAAGTAGACAGTCAATTAGCAATTAGTTATAAAGAGTTTTCAAAACTAAAATTTAAATTATGTAACGTTAATAAATGATAACTTAATGTTTGTATAATTTATTTATTTTTGTCCTGACCGTCCAATCATGAGAGGGAAAATTGATCCTAATTAAATTAGAATTTGATTGGAAAGTAAATAAAATTTTATTAAAAATTACTTTTATTAAGAATTCAACTTAAATAGCATATGAAAGATTCAACGTTAAGTTCAAAGTCTCTATAATTTTTCATCTTAATTGCATGTATACAATAAATGATCAATATTTGCTTTAATATTTTTTACAATGAGTTTTATAATATTCAGTAGGAAATATTTTCAAATAATTTAAAAGTTATTAATGTTAATAAATATAAAAGTTAAAATTATTAAATTTTCATGTCCCTACCTAGTCCGTGCGGTAGGCTTCTTTTTGACGCACGAGGGAAAAGGATAGGTAACCTTGTAGCTGATGGGGTCATGTTGGAGAAAATTTAACAAAAAAATATTATGTTTTTTAAAGGCTTAATTTCACCATTAAATTTAATTTTTTTATTATAGTCTTTTATACTTTCAAAATATATCATTTTGATATTTTTTTATTTTCTGTCTAAAAAACGTTTAGCTGTTAGTGTTTTAAAATTTAAAATAAATCAATTAACATAATAACAGTTAAATGTCTTTATTATCTTTATTTTAGTTCTATTCATCTTTTTCCAACCACATCCTTATTAATTTATTTTTATCTGATAAAATAAAATTACCTAAAAAATCTGTATAATGAATATAAGACCATAATCATTTTTGTTCAATAGAGAGTTTCTCCTAATAAATTCAACTAGAGATATCATAATGGTCGAAGCCTAATATCTTATTCGAGGTTGATATTTTGTATCGCACCCTTCAAATATTTAGCAAGTTCACTCCAACAAGCATTACAAGAAAAGTGTTTATTGCAATTGAGAAATAGTGTCTTACTAAGAAATGAGGAACAAGGT